>NC_061511.1:215083133-215200349 GCF_022539505.1 Lolium rigidum | reverse complement strand
GGGCCTACCATCTACCACGGGTTTCGCCGGTTAACGCCGTCAACCGGCGCTTAACGCGCGTCTCGCCACGTGTCGCCTTTGCATGACGTCGCAGCCAACGGGCTCCCGAAAACACTTCCGCAACGGTCCGATTTTCCGTGGCGGAAGGGCGCCCAAGCGCGACGGACCGAAAAATCGTCGTTGGACTTTGCCTGACGCAGTTTCCACAACGGAACCCATATCGTCGGGTTAGGCCCATAGGCGACGAAAAATACCCCTTTGCGGACGATTTTGAGACGTTGTCTATCAGAACTTTTCTTGTAGTGAAGTAACAAAGAAACAATAGCTTTTAAATGTCAGTCTATCTTCAGTTAAGAACCGGTTTTTCATGAAAGTATTCAGTCCTAAATGGCATCAAAATCTACCAAGTTTGGGATGTTGACGGAATTATGCCAATTTTAGGAAGCACAAATACAAGCACTGCCAACTAATGGCAATTTCACGCACCACAGATTTCCAGTTATTAAATTAAAGTTGTTGCCAAGCTAATATAACCAACTGCAAGTTTCGATGGAACACACACAACAGTGCCGTGACGTTTAAAAGGTAAAATAAAATAAAATTCTACCAACCATCTATTTCTGTTGCAACGGAAACAAGAAACCCCTTGTGACTTTTCAACATTACACAAAATTAGTTGTAATCATAAGAGGCTTGATGAAAACTAATAATGACATCACATTAAATGTTCAGGAAATGTAGCAGTACCCACTGCATAACAGATGCATACAACTTCAAATTCTCATAACCGAGAAAGATGTAGGCCATGTCCTAATTCAAAACTACAAACGAAGTTTCGGTAACTCATCCAGCAATCACAATAGACATAAAACCGGCAACAACATCCAGCCACTTGGTCCAGAGCTTTCCCTGTGAGGTGATGAGCCTTCCACTACAATACATATCAACAGACAGCAGCATCAGAATACAAACAGGCAGTACTGTAAGCGCAAACCACGGTTCATAGTGCTATTGAACTCCATAAATCCAAACACATTACAAGAGGGGTGTTGTGTCATTTGATATTCCAACACAGACGTTTTCTATCATCCCTTGCCCTCCATGTATCGCTATGTGGAACGATGCAAGTCCTTGTCAAGCGTTCGTGGTAGAGCTTGAGGGGAACATTGTGTGTTGTCCTTGCAGATCCACTTGCAGATGAATTAGATATTTGGAAGTTGGAGCATGATCGATGGGATAGAGCATATAAAGTATATCTGGATGGCTAGTTAGGTTATAGCTATGATTCCTTTGGAGTAAGTGTTGTGATGTTGTTAGCTTTTGATCCCAAAGATGTCTTGCTCAATACAGGGATGAAGCTTGGTCTTTATGATCGAGTGAGGCGCACAATTGAGAACTTGTATGCTCTTGACGAGGTGCTACGTTTACAGCAACGGCACACATTCTACAATGAGTTACCTTACTCACAAGGGAAGCATTGCTCACCTCAGGTGCCTTTGGAGGATGAAAATCCAGCACACAGTAAAATTCTGCCCTGGGTCCCCTTATTATATGAGGAGAGTCTGGCAAGTTATTGACGTGCTCCCATTGCAAGGGCGTTATACTGATGAGTTGTCACTAGTTAAATATACTCGAGCAGTTTGATACCATTTGCCTTTTACAAATTAGGTGGTGCGAACTGCAATGTAATCTTCTCTTAGTTTTTTCAAGATCTCTACTGTTGGAATATCAGTGTTCTAGCATTGTATTTTGTTGTCTGTTTTCTATCTTTATTCGTACTAATTCTCGAGTCTTTCCCTGAAGAAAGATCTTGCCTCTTCTCTACTGTTCCAGTTTGCATCCAGGTTTATCAACACCTACAGGCTATCAGTTTATTGCCGCCTAGTGCTAAGACAACATTTTAAATCATGTGGAAGAGGCACCTAGGCAAGAGAACTCGGAGCAAGGTAGGGAAATCATTAACATGGTTATTACATTTACCTATAAGAAAACTGGATTATGTTACATGGTTTCGTTCTGGATTTGTTTCCACATATGCAGGGTTTTTTTAATGTTTCATTGAGTTTGATCGGAAAAAAATCGAAAATAGTGTTGAACTCGTCATAGAAATGCAGCTAGTGCTAGTAGATATACTTGATTTCTAATTTGTGAACCAATTTGTGTAAAAAGGATATAGAAATGTCAGTCTATCTTCAGTTGACAACTATAAGTAACAAAGAAACGATAGCTTTGAAATGTCAGTCCATCTTCAGTTAACAACCAGTTTTTCATGAAAGTATTCAGTCCTAAATGGCATCAAAATCTACCAAGTTTGAGATGTTGAAGGAATTATGTCAGTTTTAGGAAGCACAAATTCAAGCACTGCCAACTAATGGCAGTTTCAGGCACCACAGATTTCCAATCATTAAATTCAAGTTGCTGCCAACCTAATATAACCAACTGCAAAGTTTCGATGGAACACACACAGCGGTGTCGTGACGTGTGAAAGGTAAAATAAAAGAAAATTCTACCAACTATCTATTTTTGTTGCAACGGAAACAAGAAACCCCTTGTGACTTTTCAACTTTACACAAAATCAGTTGTAATCATAAGAGGCTTGATGAAAAACTAATAATGATATCACATTAAATGTTCAGGAAATATAGTAGTACCCACTGCATAACAGCATAACAGATGCATACAACTTCAAATTCTCATAACCAAGAAAGATGTAGGCATGTCCTAATTCAAAACTGCAAACGAAGTTTCGGTAACTCATCCAACAGTCACAATGGACATAAAACCGGTAACAGCATCCATCCACTTGGTATAGAGCTTTCCCTGTGAGGTTATGAGCCTTCCACTGCAATACATATCAACGGACAGCAGCATCAGAATACAAACAGGCAGAGTTGTAGGTGCAAACCACGGTTCATAGTGCTATTGAACTCTAGAAATGCGAACACATTACAAGAGGGTTGTTGTGTCATTTGATATTCCAACACAGACGTTTTCTATCATCCCTTGCCCTCCGTGTATCTCTATGTGGAACGATGCAAGTCCTTGTCAAGCGTTCGTGGTAGAGCTTGAGCGAACATTGTGTGTTGTCCTTGCAGATCCGATTCAGTTGCAGACGAATTAGATATTTGGAAGCTGGAGCATGATCGATGGGATAGAGCATATAAAGTATATCTTGATGGCTGGTTAGGTTATAGTTGTGATTCATTTGGATTAAGTGTTGTGATGTTGTTAGCTGTTGATCCCAAAGATGGAAAAATCTTGCTCAATACGGGGATGAACCTGGTCTTTATGATCTAGTGAGGCGCACAATTGAGAACTTGTATGATCTTGATGACGTCCTGCGTTTACAGCAAAGCCACACATTCTTTGATGAGTTAGCTTACTCACAAGGGAAGCATTCCTCACCTCAGGTGCCTTTGGAGGGAGAAAATCAAACAGACAGTAAAATTCTACCATGGGTCCCCTTATTATATGAGGAGAGTCTAGCAAGTCATCCACGTGCGCCCATTGCAAGGGCTGGAGTTGTCACTAATATACTCGAGCGGTTTGATAGCATTTGGCTTTTGCAAATTAGGTGGTGCAAACTTTCATGTACTCCTCTCTTAGTTTGTTCAAGATCTACTGTTGGAATATCAGTGTTCTAGCATTGTATTTTGTTGTATGTTTTCTACCTTTAATCGTATTAATTGTCAAGTCTTTCTAAAGAAATATCTTACATCTTCTACTGTTCCAGTTTCCATCCAGGTTTATCAACACCTACAGGCTATCAGTTTATTGCCGCCTAGTGCTAAGACAACATTCTAAATCATGTGGAAGAGGCACCTAGGCAAGAGAACTCAGAGAAAGGTAGGGAAATCATTAACAGGGTTATTACATTTACCTATAAGAAAACTGGATTATGTTACATGGTTTCGTTCTAGATTTGTTTCCACCTATGCAGCCTGTTTTTAATGTTTCATTGAGTTTGATCGGAAAAAATCGGAAACAGTGTTGAACTCATCATAGAAATGCAGCTAGTGCTAGGAGATCCACTTGATTTCTAATTTGTGAACCAATTTGTATAAAAAGGATATAGAAATGTCAGTCTATCTTCAGTTGACAACTACAAAAGTAACAAAGAAACGATAGCTTTGAAATGTCAGTCTATCTTCAGTTGACAACCAATTTTTCATGAAAGTATTCAGTCCTAAATGGCATCAAGGTCTACCAAGTTTGAGATGTTGATGGAATTATGTCAGTTTTAGGAAGCACAAATTCAAGCACCGCCAACTAATGGCAATTTCATGCACCACAGATTTCCAGTTATTAAATTCAAGTTGCTGTCAACCTAATATAACCAACTGCAAAGTTTCGATGGAACACACACAACAGTGTCGTGACGTTTAGAAGGTAAAATAAAATAAAATTCTACCAACCATCTATTTTTTTGGAACGGAAACAAGAAACCCTTGTGACTTTTCAACTTTACACAAAATCATTTGTAATCATAAGAGGCTTGATGAAAAACTAATAATGACATCACATTAAATTTTCAGGAAATATAGCAGTACCCACTGCATAACAGATGCATACAACTTCAAATTCTCATAACCGAGAAAGATGTAGGCCATGTCCTAATTCAAAACTACAAACGAAGTTTTGGTAACTCATCCAACAGTCACAATAGACATAAAACTGGCAACAGCATCCATCCACTTGGTCCAGACCTTTCCCTCTGAGGTGATGAGCCTTCCAATGCAATACATATCAATAGACAGTAGCATCAGAATACACCGCACCGCATGCTGCTGGTGGTGGTTCGGCCGGAGGTCCACCACCTGCTGGTGGTGGTGGTGGTCCGCCAACACCGTCGACATCATCCAGAGCACCTTCGGCGGCAGGGCCGTCGGTTGGAAGGCCTTGAACGGCCTGGGCAGGACCATCCGCTCTTCGTCCAGCAGCACCATCACTAGCAGCGGCCGTCGCGACTCCCCTTTGGCCATGATCGCCTCGGCGTGCTGCCGATTCTGGTACACCGCCTTGTCCACGAGCCGGAACGCGTTGGCCCATGGAAGGTCCGCCACTCACCTCGCCATGAGTCGGGTCGTCAGGTGCGAAATCTCCTCCGCGTCGGTCGAGGCGCGCCATTAGCATTGGACCGCGACGCCACCAGGTGCAACGTGAGCCAGTGTCATACCTGATGGGGGTGGCTATGCGACATCCTGATGTCATGCACCAACCACGCGCTCTACACGGACCGCCGCACCATCAACGGGCGCAACGCCACCCACCACCGCATCCAGGGCACGGCGCAACATGCCCGCCCACGACCAGACGGGTTCGTCCTGGATGGGCACGCCTGGTCTGGATGGGCGCGAGCGCCTCCCTGGTTGGGGCCTCATGGCGAGCTGGCTCGGCTGCGACGAACCGGCGGCACCTTGGGCTCCCGGCGAAATGGTGGTGCAGGCGCTACCCCGCGACGAATGAGCAGTGACCGGGGAGGAGGCTCTGGCATGTCCCTACGTAGAAGGAAACACGCGGTTAGACGATACCCTCGGCGAATCCGGAGAAGGGCAGGGTAGAGGGGAGTTACGAACCTGAGCACGGCGAACGGGTTGGCCGTGGCCACGGCCGAAGGGGCCAAAACCCTAGTCGCCGTTGTTGATCCGGTCGGAGCACAGATCCGGCCTGAACCACCGATGCGTGTCCACCCTCCCTCCACGGTGTCACTCACCGTCGTCGGCGCAGCCAGGCATCCGTACGCTGGGCTGACCACATCGCACAGCTGGATCTGGAGAGGGCTATGGCGCCGCGGAGAACCGCTGGAGGAGCGTCGTGGTGGTGGAGTCCGGGAGGAATTGCCGATCGCTGGTGCAGACAAGGACCTCATCGTACTTGAGCAGTTTTCCGTACGATGGCGGGATGGTTTGGGGAGGGGATTTGGGGTGTGGTAAATTTGGAATGTGGGTTTAGCGAGAAGGGGAAAGGGGCATGTGGGTGTGCTCGTGTGTGGGAGTGCCTGAGAGTGTTCTTTCTTGGCAGCGAACACACGAAATCTGCGATGCCAACACTAGTTAGGTTTTCTCATTTTCCAATGTTTTAATTTGTGTCAACCATGGTTCAAACTATGTATTAGTTTGTGGAAACCATGTTCCAAACTATGTCTTAGTTTGTGTAAACCATGTTCCCAATTATGTATTAGTTTGTGGAATGTTTCTTCTCTCTATTGAAATGAAAATGCAAAAAAAAATAAAGTGAGTATATTAATGTTTGGGGGCGGCGATTGGGGGACGCGACTGGGAAGCGACGTCCCCCAAACGCGGCACGAACGAAACACGTCCCCCAAACGCTCGATCCGGCGCTGTTTGGGGGACGCTTTGGGGGACGCGGCTGGAGATGCTCTTATTCACCGCAAGTCTAGGACCATGGTTCTTTGTTTAGTTGAATACTCCCTCAATCCAAATCTCTCAAAGTTTAACCAACTATATAAAAAAAGTGTCAACATTTATAATCCTAAACTAATATTTTTAGAACCATCATGAATTATTGAAATGAGAGAAGGAAAGATGCTGCCTCGACATCTATTTTGTCCGCGGTAAGGGTAATGTGCCCTAAACCATAAGTTGGAGTGCATTTAAAAATTTATATATTGATATTTCTTTTGTATATAGTTTCTCAAGCTTTAAAATGTTTGACTTTGACTGAAAACAATAGGCGACCTAGTTTGGGAAGGAGGGAGTACTATCCATCTCCAACATTAGTCTATCGCACGTCATATTACAGCATTTTGGGTTATGCTGCTAGACTATATTATCCATAGCATTATGTTAATGTTGTTGTTGTGGAAGGCAGTAAACTAACTAGCAAGTGACTATATAATTCATAAAATTAATTTGGCATACCAACCAATTCTATCGCCCCACATTCAAGGTGAGATACCCTTAAAAGTGTAGCTTGGATCTTTGAGAATGTGCTAGATCAGGTATTGTTAGTAAGCTAGATCACATTTTGTGTACGGTAGATATTCATTGATGTGTGCTAGCTCCATGTATAAGGGTGATTGTTGGTACGAGAATTGGTTCTACACATGGTAGTTATCATCCTTCTACCGGCATTCTCCTTATACATGGTTGCATGCAGTGTGGATTACTAGTTTGTTCATATTGATGCATGCTTAACATTGCTTTCATGATGCATGCCTAAGCTAGTACTATGTTGTAGGATGTGTGGGGGCATTTAGTAAGGCCCTAGTTCTTTTAGTCCCAGAGGAGGAGGATAGGTGGATTTGGTCGTGGGAAGCAAACAGTCGCTTCACAACCAGTTCGGTAGACCAAGCACATTTCAAAGGAAAAAATCATCTCTGATTTTGCTGCTGTAATTTGGAGCGTTTGGGCCCCTCTTCGGTGCAAAATGGCCACATGGCTCTTCGTGCGAGGAAGGGTGTGGACAGCCGATCGTCTCTCTAATTGTGGCCTCCCTCACATTGATAACTGTGTCCTTTGCAATGCGGCAGATGAAAATGCACACCACCTTTTTAATGGTTGCACAGTCGTAAATATAATATGGGGACATGTACTGAACTGGGCAAACCTGCAGCAGATCACTCCGGTCATGGATCTGCCACTTAGATCTTGGTGGATTCAATCAACTTCCATCTTGCCAAAGGACATCAGTGCAAAATTTAACTCCCTAGTAATCCTGATCACCTGGTCGGTTTGGCGGGAGCAAAACACCCAAGTCTTCGATAGGTCCTCCGAACCCATCAATATCCTCATAGAGCAGATTAAGGCGGAAGCAAAACTTTGGTCGCTGGAAGCAAGGGTCGCCTGAATTTACCGGGGGTTTAATTCAGCTTCATCTTTGTCACTATATTGCTAGCATGCCTCCTTTTGATGTCGTTGTACAAGCCCTTTTCTTTCTTTCTCTGTTGGTCGCTTCTTGTTGTAATTTCTGTAAAACTGTAGCCACTTCTTTGGCTTTCCTTCTTCTAATATAATACATGCAAGGCTCTTGCATGGTTCGAAAAGAAAAAATGCCCTAGTTCTTTTGCACTCCCCGAATGTGCCTTGCGTTGAGGATTTCTAGCCACAACTTGAGAATGCAATGCTGCCAAAGATGTCAGAGATTCCTTTAGTGGTGTTGGAGGTGCATGCGAATCATACGATGAAGGAGGTAGCTAGAAAAGTGGTCGTGAAGAACCAAATAAAGGCAACCAATCAATGAGCCTCTTTCCTATCCACTTTCGATTTGAACAAGAGAATCACCGCTAGCGAGGTCAGGACTAATAGGGCTTCATATAGGTGCACCTAAATATTGTTGCCAAGGCTATTTTAAAGTTATGTTGCAAAGAGGTCTACTCAACTCAGGTGTGCAAATACCCGAGGAAGTGTAGAGTCAGGTCAATGAAGGTGTCGAAGCTTAGAGATCTTAGAGGAGCTCAATGATGTGAGGAGACCTCTTCCATATTGTTGGAAGATGAGAAATACTCAAGCTACATCATACTTAAGGTCCTATATTTTGTGTATTAAAATGGTGTGGTTATGTTTTTAAATGAAATAGTATGTGGCATACATGGAGAGGAACCCAAGAATTTATAGTTCATGAACAAGTGTGTGTTTAGTAAAACAACTGGTGCATGATCTTAGACTAGATAGAAGGCAGAGGTTGATTACTATAAGTTTGTAGTTAGAGAGAACACCAGTCATGGAGTAAAGAAAGTGAAGATCACATCGACTTAAACAATCTTGCGGAGTACATAATTGTTGTCCAGTTTGTCGTGATTGTGTTACTCTTGTTTTCGTAGTGTATGACCATTTGCATGCAACATGAAATTACAACTATCGAAGCAAAGCTACAATAGAATTGGTAAGCTCATACATGTGGTGCAAGGTTTCCACATCAGTCCTTTATGTGTGTAACTAAACATCCGATTTGCATCAGCCCAGCAAGATAACTAGAAACCAAGCCAACTAAATAGCGGGGTTTTAGTTTGTGTTGTCATACAAAGCAAAGTAATAGAAGCAACCAAACGGGTTGCGGAACATGGTCATTTTGTCCTCATTACGCACAACCATACTCCCATGATCGTGCTGGCCGAAATACATGCAAAGCATGCATGTTACCAAACAGGCTTTTAATGGAACGCCATCTAGTTCATCCATGGCTAAAGACCAGGGAAGGAATACCAAGATGCATAGCAAGCTAGTGGACATTACATCGTTGGATATTATTTAATCCAAACTACTAGTAGTACTAGAGTGTTAATATAGTGGGCATGTTTATCAGTCCAATCTTGTGCCAGCAGGAATTTGACCCTTATGTTTGTAAAGATATCGGTTAACCTATATAAGAGGATTTTAAATAAAACAGTTAAAATAAGTGAACAAAATAGATCTATTAAAACAATTAATTTTTCATGTTGTTATTGCCATGCACACAACTCCATAGGCACTTTTGTATGGAAAAGAGAAAAACTAACAAGAAAACCAGTGTTGCTTCCACTCGTTTAATTGGCAGTTGGCACAATCCAGTGCAAGCTCCAACTAACAAGAGCCCCTATAGGCACTAGCACGCATCGCTCCATGACAAAGACGGTTTGTTAACAGTGCACAAGAAACATCAACTGCTACAAAGAACAGCATGTCTACCACACCAATACCTCAGTAGTAGCAGGTTAACATTACATGCGGAATGACAGAGATATGATCCTGTAGGACATTAACAAGAGCGAATCGAGGCAGCTTCCACAGAATCTGCTGCTACCTTCATGATCTTTCAGGTTCACCGTACTGTGGTACATACGGCACAGGGTTTCACTCTTTCTGGTATTACAAGTTCAGTTCAGTATGGCAACAAGACACGCCATTTTATTGTGGAGCACAACGCCTCAATGTCCCCACGAGAAGGGGCAGTTAAAGGAGTCGTACCAAAAATTCATCAGATCCCACCGAGTTCATGTGCGGAGTGTCAGAATCTGAGCAGGTTGACTAGCACTCCTGCGCGAACTTGATACCCTTCTCGATGGAGGACAACAGTTCGCCCTTGAGGCTCTCCAGACCCTCCTTCTCGAAGGCAGACAGCTCGCCCAGCCCAATCACTTCCTCCACTCCGTTCTTGCCGAGCCTTACCTGCAATAAACCAAAGGAACTAGTGTTCAGCACAACTCCATCTTCTCATGGAAATTAACAAGTTGTAGAGTAAAATTCATAATAAGCACACTCGCAATTTAAAAGCATGTTCAGGCTTTTAATATATACCACACAATGATTCATTTTACAAGGAGAGAGCCCCAGGCTGCATTCATCATGATGCCAAACATGTTCACAGTGTAGCAAATGGATGCATCAGAGTGCCACATGGGACATATGCCTGAACTATCTACATGGATAGCCACTTCATAAACTCAACCAAAAGAACTTAGAAACCAACAAAACCTCATGCAGGGCAAGTGACCGCACCACACAAAGTAACTCAGGAACTACCTACCTACACTCTAGATGCTAGCTTCTGATGTCAGAAACATAACGGAGATTATAATGACTAAGCACAAAGCAAATTTCATGTGGGAATGAAAACGTTGTTAAGCTGTTTAAGCACTTGGCACAAAAACGAAAACGTGAGGATTATCAAGATTTACTCTGACAAATAATATGGTGGCACACAATTGCATTATAGAGAGGTCCCAAGAAATCACCTTGGAGGCAAAGAATGGCAGCTCTGTTACAGTTGATTGCACAAAGGAGCACTCTACAATGTCAGGAACTCCATTGAGCCCCTTCAAGCATGCATCTCCAAAAACTGCACCAGCATATCTGGAAAAACATAAGATGAAATATATCAGCAAAAGACAAATAATGCAAAAGAGACAGATCTAAAATCAGCATACTATCTAACAAATGTATTAATGTAAAGCAAGAGATTATTAAAGAGTCCAGTTATTCTACCCTGATCAAAGTGAGCACATTTCGTTTCAGGTGGTAATTTTCCGACTGAAAGGGGCAAATGAGTACAATGTGCCTGACTTGATTAAATTTGAGTGTGCATTTCACATGACATCATGGACAGGAGATTCATAGTGAAATGAGAATTCTTTAAATAGGAAATAATACTAGTCCCTACAGTTACTGAGCAGATCAATACTCAGAAGAAATTCAGGAATCCAGGTGTAATATAATTTACAACCGTATGTTAGAGTTTCACTGGCACAGTGCACGTGTAACTGCTGATAACTGAATGGAAAACAGATTCCATATCTTCACATTTGGAGGTAAAACACTAACGTGGGCATACAGTCAAATGGACACCGGAAAAACTACAATACACAACTCAGTCAGAGCAAATAGGTTATACAATACTGAATTTGGTCATATGTTTGCACTTTGCCAGGACACCCCTAGCAATTGGCTGGTTGCAGAGTATATAAACGGAAAAACTACAATGCACAACTCAGTCAGAGCAAATATGTTATACAATACTGAATTTGGTCATATGTTTGCACTTTGCCAGGACACACCCTAGCAATTGGCTGGTTGCAGAGTATATAAACGTTGATGCTACTTCAATTCTCTATAGAAAATAGCAGACACAGGGACAAAAGCATGTTGGTTTCAAGTGCACAACTAGCAGAAAATGGATATGCACAGGAACGTTTGTATGTTCAGTCATGGACTTACGCCATTGACAATGTTGCTGAGCCCTTTCCAGCCTTTGCTTCAACAACTTCCGTCCCACCATCTTGTGTCCTCTTGGTGAGGGCCTTAAGATCCTCATGGGACAATGCATTACTTGCAGGAGTAGCCTACATCAAATATAGAAAGACAGAGCTGTTAGCTTCAGAGATGGACAGCACAGTATACGGTAGAGATAGCATACAATTAGTACAGCATCAGTTGCATAGTGTTTCAGTGAACTAGATAGGGATACTGTTAACTCCTATGATCCTATCAAAGAAATGCACTCTCTTTGATATTTTTATGTTTTTTCCAGCTGGATAAAGAATAATAGTCTCACAGTATACGATAGAGATAGCAGATCAGTTTAGGTTGCTACTGAAGGAGAAGGAACAACAAAAGTAAAGTCAAAACACAAAGATTCCACACCTGTGAGAACAGTGGCAGGATAGTAACACCAGCATGGCCACCAACAACAGGAACATTCACCCCTGCAAAAAATCACAGCAACCACTCAGAATTAACTGGCAGATACTAACATCCAACAATATGATCTTAGTTCTCTTATCACTTAGGAAGAAAATATCAGCTTCATACCAGTGACTGGCACGTTTGCCTTCCCAGCGTAGAAAGTTTTAGCACGAACAACATCAAGGGTGGTGACACCGAACAGCTTCTTCTCGTCAAAAGTACCAGCCTTCTTGAACACCTCAGCTGCGATCGGCACAGTCGAGTTGACAGGGTTGCTGATCATATTGACGAGGGCCTGAACAAGCATATAATCAACAAGTCCACAATTAGATTTATACATATATTAAGAAAAGGTTACATTATAAACGACACTCGGCATCTTGGGAGTAGGATATTACACACATAAGCAGACATAAACTACACACTGATACCACTGCTGTCAGTAGCAATACACATTAGCATAAGACTAAAGAAGAAGCTCAAAGTGCGAATCAAGGTCCAAAGCTTGTGTCCCTACTAGAAACAACAAACAACATGGCCATGGGAAAGTAACACCGGACGTTGAGATGGTAATTCGTTTCATTTGGGGCAAACCATTGTTCTAGACTTTTACCACCTACGACAATGTGAATGCACAGCCCGGAACTTAAACGGACAGTGCCAGGCTCGAATCATAAAAGCATGGTCTGAAAGCTGAAGCAAGTGTGCGTCCTAGAAACAGCATGCAGCGTTTTTGCAAGGAAGTAACACCTAATTCGATACATTAGGGGAAAATCATTGTTCTAGACTTTTACTACAAGGATAATGTGAATGCACTGCCCCAGGACTTAAATAAACAGTGGCAAGCTCAAATTGTAAAAGCATGGCCTGAAGGCTGAAGCAAGCATGCCTCTAGAAACAGAATGCAACATTTGGGCAGGGGAGTAACACCCAACTTGCAGTGGCAGTTCGGTTCATTTCGGGCAAAGCAATCGTTCTAGACTACTAGTACACACAGCAAATGCTGCAAAGTGCAAGCCAAGGTATGAAGCAAGTGTGGCAGCTACACATAGCGAACAGCATTGCCACAGTAACAGTAAAACCTGGCCTGGCAGCAGTAATTCGATTAATTTGAGTCTAGAGTCTAGACTTTTACTATCTACAGCAACGATTCTATGCAACAATGTGACTGGACTGCCCCGGAACTTAAATGAACAGTGTCAAGGTCAAATTGGAAAACAAGGTCTGAAGGCTGAAGCAAGCGTGCCTGCTAGAAACAGCACGCAACATTTGGGCAGGAAAGTAGCGCCTGGCTTTGGGAGTGGCAGTTCAGTTCATTTGGGGCAAACAGTAGATCTAGACTAGTAGCACAAACCAATCCTATGCTGTTCTGCCTCGGATCATAAATGAACCGAACACTACACCATGGGCAAGTACAAGCAATTCCAAGCAGCGAAAATTGGGACTACCAAATTCAGCAACCAAACCTATTAGTCCTTCACAGGATGGCAAGTACAAGCAATTCCAAGCAGCCAAAAGCAGGATTACCGCATTCAGCTACCAAATCTAATGCGCTTCCAGTGCCTCCTAGAAAAAGCATGCAGTGTTTTGGCAAGGAAATAACACCTGACTTGACGATGGTAATTCGATTCATTAGGGGCAAATCATTGTTCTAGACTTTTACTACAAGGATAATGTGAATGCACTGCCCCAGGATTTAAATAAACAGTGGCAAGCTCAAATTGTAAAAGCATGGCCTGAAGGCTCAAGCAAGCATGCCTCTAGAAACAGAATGCAACATTTGGGCAGGAAAGTAATACCCGGCTTGCAGTGACAATTTGATTCATTTAGGGCATGCTTGCAGTGCCACCTACAAATAGCGAACAGCATACCTGGCTTGGCAGCAGTAATTCGATTAATTTGGGGCAAACCATTGAGCCTAGACTTTTGCTATCTACAACAATGCAACAATGTGACTGGACTGCCCCAGAACTTAAATGAAGGGTGTCAAGGTCAAACTGGAAAGGCTGAAGCAAGCGTGCCCTGCTAGAAACAGTAGGCAACATTTGGGCAGGAGAGTAGCACCTGGCTTTGGGAGTGGCAGTTCGGTTCATCTGGGGCAAACAGTAGATCTAGCTAGACTAGTAGCACACACCAATAATCCTATTCTGCTATGCCACTATGCGGCTGTTCTGCCTCAGATCGCAAATGAACCAAACACTACGCCACGGGCAAGTAAAAGCAATTCGAGGCAGCCAAAATGACGGTTACCGCATCCAGCAACCAAATCTACTAGCAGTCCTTCACGGGATGGCAAGTAGTACAGGCAATTCCAAGCAGCGAAAAGCAGGATTACCGCATCCAGCGACCAAATCTAACGCGCCCCCACTGCAGATCTACAGTGGCAGGGTCAGAGTCGGAATGCGGTCGGCTTACATTGGGGCAGTGCTTGGCGATGGCGGTGCAGAGGCCCTTGACGATGCCTGCGTTGATCTTGAAGAGGTCGTCCCTGGTCATGCCGGGCTTCCTGGGCACGCCGGCGGGGATGATGACCACGTCGGCGCCCTCCAGGGCCTCGGCCAGCTGGTCGTCCGCCATGAACCCCTTCACCTGCAGCAGATCCAGGCGTGAGCAGGCGCGAGAGGGGGTGGGGGCGAGCGCGAGAGTGGGGGGAGGGGCGAGCACGGAGTACGGACCAGGGCGGGGGTGTTGATGTGGGAGACGTCGGCGGCGACGCCGGGGGTTCCTGCGATGTCGTAGAGGGAGAGGGAGGAGACGAGCGGGTTGAGCTTCATGAGGAGGGCGAGCGGCTGGCCGATGCCGCCCGCGGCGCCGAGGATGGCCACCTTCCGGTCCGGCTGCGCGGCGGCGGAGTAGTCGCGGCGGCGCAGGTGCTGCGCCGCGGTCCTCAGCAGCGACGGCCTCATCATCTCGGCGTGGATTTTGGCTGCGCTCGCTGTGCTTCGAGCTCTGGTCTGGTGTGTGCGCGGAGGTGAGGGAGGGTGACTGGGAGTGGTGGGCGGCGGCTTTAACAGGAGGAAGTGGATGGAGGGGATGCAAAGCTGGCGAGCGGTTCGAATCGACGCCTCCGCCGATGCGACGAGATTTTTTGTTCACGGGTGGGTGGGGTTTTTGGCTGGCCGAGGTACCCACCTGTCCACTACGCTTGTTAATGGGCAAATGGCGACTTGCACGATGACGATGGCGCATTCTTCCGCAACCAGTACTAGGGGGTGAACTAGCTCGACATTCAAACCTCGCGGTGTAGTAAAATTGCAAGTCGAACCAGGATGGATTGGCCGTGGTAGTGGCTAATGATCTCAGTTGCTCGGAATGCACAAAGCATCAGCAACAATATTTTGTGCTATCATTTTTCGTTTTAGCTAGTTTTTGTTAAGCCTGGTGTTAAGGTGACAACAACGTCATGATGTCGGCCCCAGCGGTGTGCCTGAAGAGTGGAGTGGTGTGTTTGATCGATATCTTAGTATCTACCTGTTTTCGTGTTTCATGGTGTGGATACATGTGTGCTCTTTCAAGCATTTACTTGCTTACCATTCCCGTATGGCCTTACCTATAAATGGATCTCCTCCTTCCGGACCAAATTTGCCTGATGTTGAGGCAATCAAGAAAGCTGCATAAGTGAATATATAACCCACGGAAAAGTGGGCTAATCCAACTAATCTTGCTTGCACAATGGAAAGAGCCACGGGCTTATCTCTCCAACGAATTAAATTAGCTAAAGGTGTGCGTTCATGAGCCCATGCTAAAGTCTCAATTAATTCCTGCCAATATCCACGCCAGGAAATTAAGAACATGAATCCAGTAGCCCAAACAAGATGTCCAAATAAGAACATCCATGCCCATACCGATAAACTATTCATCCCAAAAGGATTATATCCATTGATAAGGTGTGAAGAGTTTAACCATAAGTGATCTCTTAACCATCATATCAAATAAGTGGAGGATTCATTAAATTGTGAAACGCTGCCCTGTCATAATGTGAAAATTCATCAGTTATTTTAGATACTAAAAAAAGATAGAGTGAGTCCCTAATTCCGAATCAAGAGATTGTTATAGAATTTTTCAATTTGAGTAAGAATCCCGTTGAAAAAATGGAATTCGATTTTCAGGTGAATTTTGGAATAATATGACACAACCGAACCGGAATGTGGCGAGGAGACGAGAAAGGCGGCGTCTCTAGGGTTTCCATCCCCTTGGCAGACGATGCCGCCAATCTGTCACGTCTTTGATGGCCTTTTAGGTTTGGAGGTGGGAGAGTTCTCATTTCTTGTTTTGTTTAGTTGGGTGTTGAGGTGACAAGGACGTCACGATGTTAGAATAAGATTCTCCCACTCTATCCCTGTCCTAACGATGGGCCTGATGGCAGTAGAGGAGGCACGGAGTGGTGTGTCTGGTCGATCTCTTAGTATCTAGCGGTTTTCGTGTTTCATGGTGTGGATAAATGTGTGCCTCTTCGAAATTACATTTCTCACCATCAGTGACAGCGAATGAGGGTTTTTTGAAGCTTAGCATGATGACTTCATCTATGTCTACTATGACAAACTTTGTCTCAACTCCGGTGAGGGGGGGACAAGGGGCGCAGGTTTCTCTCCTGATGTCCTCTTTCAAGCATTTACTTGCTGACCCTTCCCGTTTGGCCTGTATGGTCATACGTGTAAATGCATTTCCTCCCTCCGATTCCCTTTTAGGCAAAAGGATCTTGAGTGTATCAAAAGCTCCATACATATACACGGATCTTCTTCTCTGATTCCCTTTCAGGCGTAGGATCTCGAGTGCATGAAGAGCAGCAATGAATATGCCAGGAAACATGCTTAGCTCATGCAAAATCCTACAATTGTTGCTATCATTCCCAACCATTTCCCAAAATCGGTTGTTATGTGTCACAATCGGCAAACACGATGGTTAGGTTATCTGACACCAGCCTTCAAGAATGCTCCCATGGAAAAGACACTCTCAGAGAAAACAGACAAATGAAGCCCAAGCTTCATGGTAACCTATTTTTTAAAAATCAAAAATCGCATTCAAAAGTTTCAAAATAATGGGAACAAAAAATTCTAGATGTAATGAAATCTACACTATTGTGCAAAACCAATCTAAAATTCGTTGTGCTTTTTAGGCAATGATGGAACAATTTTCAAAGCTAGAAAATTTGTCAGATTTTGTGTATGTGCCTTTTCAATGTACACCTGGAATGACGGAACAGTACACAATTTATGTACATACAACTAGAATTTTTGTAGTTCTGAATTTTTAGAACTTGCAATCCATTTGCAGTTTCCGCTTTCTCAGCAGATCGGATCTTCCGTAGATAAAAATTCATAACAAAGCCAGCTGGTCAAAGCTGAAGCAATACACGGGAAGCTACCAGATCTCAGATTACGATTAACCTAACAACAATCCTTGTCAATGGCTGTACCAAGTCAGCCGTTCTTGGCGCAGCACAACCGCTATATTAGATGAGAGCTCCAGCAATAACCTTAGCCGAATAAAACACACTCCAAATTCACAGTAAGCGCAAGATAAAAGACAGACAGAAGATAGATCAATATGGCATAATAATACTGATGAACCATTAAGTAACACAGCAATATGGCCAACAACAAATCCATGGCAAACATGTAGATCAATGTCACACACAAGAGTTTTCAACCCAGGAAAAACATTCCGGCTTGACTCTATCAAGCCTTCTTCAACCTAAAAGTGACACTCTTGTACGAAGCACAATCTTCGTCTCAAAGTAAAGACTCATGATCCTCTCTACTCGATCAGATCGTCATCGTCATCAGGCAGTGGTTGCGCTGCTGCCGCGGCAAGCTCAGCCTCGTGCCTGCAAACATTGAATCAAAAGAAATCAGCAATCGGTTCATTTGTTGATTGTTCAAACTGAAGCTCAACCTGAAGACTCTATACAGAGCAGAAGGGGATAAAAGAAGTGGAATTACACAAAACAGACAAGCACTTACTGTTGCTGCATGGCCAAGTCGAAGGTAACTTCCGGAGGCTTGAGAGCCACGGCTTCAACAAAATGAATGTTGGCATCACTAGCAACAACAACAACAAATAAGAGTTAATACAACAGTCATATATGGATGTGAGCTCAACAGGAAAACATAAACTAATGGGGAAGGAGATAATTACCCAGCCAACTTCCTCGCAAGGTAGAGGAAGGGCTTCTCAAAGTTGTAGTTGCTCTTGGCAGAGATTTCATAGTACTGCAGGTTCTTCTTCCTGTGGAATGTGACTTGCTTGGCCTTAACCTGCCTGTTCTTCACATCAACCTTGTTACCGCAGAGAACAATGGGGATGTTCTCACACACCCTGCATGGAATAACTAGGACATCAGAATTCAAATGGATAATCTTAGACATTTACTACAGAAAGATTGCAACACAAGCATACCTGCACAAGTCTCTGTGCCATGTCGGAACATTCTTGTAAGTCAGCCTTGAAGTGACATCAAACATAATGATCGCACACTGACCATGGATACTGCAAAATTCATCATCAAGAACAATCAGTCAACAAGTAGTGACAACCTGATATTAGTACAATAGCATTTTACAGAACTTCACTGAAATAAAGATAATAAAAGTACCAATTTACTGAACTTAAGATAAAGCAATTTGATCATGCATACAGTTCCAGCCTAGGAACAACAACTAATTAAACTAAGACAGTAAATACATTAGCAAACAACAAAACTAATTAAGCTAAAGAAACCATTAGAACTTAACCAAGACATCTACATTGAGACAATACAAGACATTCATATGCAAAAACAATAGCAGAATCATCACTGCCTTTTGAGAACAAGTATTGCATAACACTTACTAGTATCCATCCCTAAGGCCACCAAACTTCTCTTGCCCAGCAGTGTCCCAGCAGTAGAAACGAATCTTTCCACAGTTGGTGGTGAAATCCAATGGGTGAACTTCAACACCAATGGTTGCTGCAAAGAGGAATTAATGTATTGTTTAGCTGCTATGCATGCTGCAATATAGGTGTAAAAGATAAACTTTAGTTCACTGCCCACATACGTTCGTATTTCTTCTCAAACTCTCCAGTGAGATGCCTCTTCACAAAGGTGGTTTTACCTGCAACCATACAAGGCATCAAGTATCAGAACCAGATGGGACTTATGGGAGAAGAATAGCCATATCTGTTGTAACATTTGCAACTTAAAGCAAACTGAGGTGATGCATTTTGGAACACAAATTATCTGAGATATCAAACAAACAGATGAATAAGTTTACTGCAGAAACAGTTTACTGCAGACATGCATAGTTTTACTGCAGGCATGCATAGTTTTAATGCAGCAAAGCATAGTTTACAGCAAATGCATAGTTTTACTGCCGAAGTGCAGATTAAGTTGGTTCATAACAAAAATGGAACATTTAACAACCTCTTTTATATTGGTAATTCTGATAATTCAATATTTACTGCACGGTTACTGCAGGCATGCATAGTTTTACTTCAGCAAAGCATAGTTTTACAGCAAATGCATAGTTTAACTGCAGCAATGCATAGTTTTACAGCAAATGCATAGTTTTACTGCAGATTAAGTTGTTCATAACAAAAAATGGACCAGTTCACAACCTCTGTTATATTGGTAATTTTGTTAATTCAATATCAATTATAACACCATCTCAACACAAATAGCACATGTTGTTGTAAATCCATGGTATTAATCAATTTGCAACTACGGCCGTAGTTTTTATGTGTTCTAACTGTAACGCGTCAGAGAAGGTATTCCCCACTAGTGAATCCGAAACGGAAATCTATGGACGCCGGATTTACCACGAATCAGATTATCTCTATCCAATCAATAAACAACATATATCATCGGATTTCAGAGGTCACAAAGGGCCACGACCGATCAGATCTCGTCGAGACCGCACAGGAGCGGGCGCATCAAACAGATCACGGCGCGCTCTACCAAAACATACACACAAACCACCGAGAGCAGGCGCGGGAAACTCACCAGTCCCGCCATCGCCGACGATGACGAGCTTGAAGCTGGGGTAGTCGACGGTCCCCTGGTTCGGCAGCGCCTGCAACACGAGAAACAACCCAGATCAGACCGACGCCGGTGCCGGATCTAGATCCTCCCACGGCGAAATCGGACGGAGAAGCACTCACCATGGGAACGAGATGGGGCGGCGGCGACGGCTGGAGGATGCGTGCGGCGGAGCAGCAAAACCCTAGTATTCGAATTGGAATTGGGCGAGGCCGTGGAGGCGGAGGAGGGGGTTTATATAGGGAGGACCGCAGCGGCGGTTTATTAATTGTTTTTTTTCCCTGGTCCTGGGTTTTGTTAGCTTTGGATGGACGCAGGAATGCTGGCCGTCGGATCCTGGGTCGGCGGCCGCGGATCGCATCGCGGCTAGCTTTCGTCCCACGCGAGGTTTGCGGCCGTCGGATCCGGAAGGTGCCGTTGGGTAGCGGCCAGCTGGGCTGCCTCTTTTGTCCGCGTAGCGTGTGTCAAGGGCCGGGCCGGTTTCTTCTTCCATTTGGTGCTACTTTGGGCCCTGCTGATATAGGGGGAGACAGACAAGCGAAATTTGTTTAGTGGTACTTGGCCCAGTTGTTCTTTCACAATACTAGATTCTTTCACAGTGTGCCTTTATTTACGCGAAAAGCAGTCTCATCAGCGGTGAAAGAACAACTTCCTAGCCGAATCAAAAGCTTCCGGTCTATTTAGCTATGTTTTCCTTAAGAAACTTGCCTACGGCCTATTGGATGCTTCAACGAACGATTTTTGTTCATCCACTAAAGAAAATGAAATGCTTTTATCTTTCTTCTACACTTCGTTCAAGCGTGATGAATGTGTCGGAGCCAATGCCACTGGATCCCATCAAGTCTGATTAGTGTATGGGCTTAACTTCGAGCAGTACAAAATTAAAGAACCAACTTTCTCCATCCCGGTCACACAATACGGTCGTCCTATTACTTCTCCGGCTTGCCCCGCCAAGCCAATGGTAGTCTCTCATTCCTTAGTCCATCTCCTTACACCACCGCTGATAATTGCACCACTTAATTCTGCTAGCATGGATCCTCTTGGATATCACATGCCATGCATCATATTGTCGCATTGCACTATCTTCTATTGATACTTCCTCTCTTGTATGCGTGTTTGCTTCTTCCCGGATACGACGTTGAGTTGGTGCGAGCTACAACAAGTTCTCTGGTTGTTCTTCGACAATCTTTAACAGGCAAGTATTTCCCACTCATGTCTTCCAATGGGGGACTTTTACCTATTTCACCTGGCTTCTCTCTTATGCTAGCCTTTAGTTGCGTTTTGTCACGTGTCATATCCACATGTTTACCTCAAACAACGCATATTACCTCTACATCCCTCCTACAAAGTGTTGTTTGATTTCTTTCTTGCGAGTCGTAGTGCATGCTTAGTACCGTTGTTACATCCTTTTACCGCTTATCTGGTTATATGTTGGAGTTCCAAGATATATGCTTATGGTTATAATCTGTTGGAGAGACCATGGTTGTTAATAATTAAAATTTGTAAGTGGAGCCATCGGTGGGTCATATTATTTGGTTTTATGACGGCACACTTGTGTTTCTTTGAAACTTAGGACCCGAGTTCTTGTTATCTGTTACGAGACTTAGCGCTCCAATCACACGTGATATGCTTATGGGTCTCCCCTTAACCACTGCCGAAATCTACAGCTTTGTCTAGTGGCCATAACTTGTTTGTAATGTTTTCCTTTTGTTATTGTGTGCATGCTAGCTTTTTACTTGTTTACTTTGGGAAGCCCATATGTGCCTTGTATCCATTGTTTCTGGTATGCACGTATAGGTTGTGGAGCCGCTGCGAAGTGGTTTATCACCCTAGTGTGTGCTAAACCACCTAGTACGTTGCCGCAACAGCTAGGTATGCTTCGGAGATTTGGCCAGACTTCGATACAAGTTTAACTAAGTTCGGTGACTTCCTGGACATTGTTGTGGTGAAGGAGAGTGTGTGTTGTGATATCTTATCCTCACCGGGTTGGATTGATTATGCGTGTGCACATATTTGGGCACCCCTGCAGGGTTAAATCTTTCGAAAAGTCGTGTCTGCAGTTATGAGCGACTTGGAGCTGTATGACTCTACCATAGACAACTTACACATGTTGTTTCAATGATAATAACATGTGTAGTAAGTTAGCTGAACTTAAATAATAACTGGTTAAAACTTTCCAACCATGTAAGTGCCTTTGCAAGTACTTCCTCGTGTAGTCGTGTGCGGAGGGGTGAACGCATTGGCTGGGTTATGTTTTCAGAGTATACTATTGTTACGTTATGTGCTCTTATCTATTTCTAGCACCTATAAGTTGTCAGTGTCTCTATAGTTTTTTAGTGCTTGCAAGTTGCCGCTTAATCCAGCCATACATCCTTTGACGTTCTTTGCATCATCTAAGTCCCCTGCATGCCTCAAATACAAAGGACGACAGGTTGACGAAGCTTATATGTCTTGAAGTCTTGTTATGTACAAACATGTACTTATTTCTGTTTTGGAACAATATCGGGCAGGTATGAAGACATGTTCGATGAAGACGATGTTAGCAAGGTTACCCTTTCGACTTGGCATGGGCAAGGTTATGAACGTCACTTGGTTATATTCGGGACTCTTAGTTCAATTTGTACTCTTGTTCGTACTCTGACGTATTTGATCTTCTGTATGATTTGTATTTTTCTATTATATATTTGTATTCTTGGCTTGTTGGAGTCATTGTTGTAATATAAGTCCTCTTGTGGGCTATGTCGTGCCTTAGTGTAATGATTACTATTTTTTTTTATCCCACCCGTATTGCGTGCATGTTTCGACGTGCACCAGACGCTTGGTGGTGTGTCTCCTAAAATCGATATTGTGCGGATTTTGATGAGAACGCTTGAATCCGCATATTAGCTGTTTTGGGACATCACACATTGGCAAACACTAATTCAATTAATAGAGCTTGAAACATGTTTAGTTGGGGAAATGGAAATTTTTTTGTGGTATATGACGCTAGTAATGCCTGTTTTATGGAGATTAATTCATTTTTGCAGAAAGAAAAGAGATGTGGCCAAGTCACCTTTAGTGGTTCCGTTGCCCATTTATCTTGCCATAACATAATGGAATTTCCTTGAGCCTCCCTGTGTTTCCTCACCTTGCTCTGCTTCTTCCCAAGAAAGACCGAGTAAATTATCGTCATTGCCTTTGAGTCGACGCCATGGACCACGCCAACCCTACCTAAGCGCGACAATATCACCGCCGCGACGTACGCCTTCTTCTTCTACCCGGAGTCGGAGCAGAACGCCACTAGAAGCTGCTTGAGTGCTTCCCAACAGTCGTTGTCTTCTTCCTAGAGTGCTATCGTATGCATCCTCGTCTGCGATCTCTCCAAGCTATTTCGCTTCGTTGACACCCTCCCGGTGAGCAGTCTCTTCATTTCCCGCCTCTCCATGCTTGTTTTCCGTCACTGAATCGACGCCTCCATTGGCCTCCCGAGCGAGCTCGCCATGGTTGACAAGCGGGTACTTTTCTAACGCATGTGTGCCACCCCTACAACCATGCACACACGTTGCGCCGCCTCTAGAAGGTCGTTGTGTACTTGTGGTCGACTGTTCCATTGCGGGCGTTCCCTAAATCTTCTTCAGCTAACACTATCTCCTCGTCAGTTAAAAGTTCAGTTGAAGGGGATGCATACTTATACACCGAAGCATGTTACTTTTCAATTTTCGATGAGGAGTAGAGTGCTTGCTTCAAGTCCCAGATCCGGCCAAAAAGGCCATCTTTTAAAAAGTATCTTTACAATTTGTTTGTAAAAATCTTCAAAGGAACTTGACCTTTTCATATGATTTTCAAAAAGTGATATATGTTTGGAACCAAAAAATGTGAAGAGTTCAATTTCATAATATGTTTTAATTTTTGAAAAATTAAAATCTAATCAAATAATCAAATGCTTTCTAAATGCTTAAAACTTGGATAATTCATAATTAAAGTTCTACAGCTCCAAATGGAACAAATTTTATATCAAAAATGTCTTACAAAATGTGCATAATTCAAAGCTACTTGTCATGCATTGTCGAACTTTTATCTGTCATGACCAAATGGTAATTTTAATTAAAATTAAATGTTATGTGAGGGCATTTATAATTATTGTTGTTTATTTCAATGCCCCGCTTAATTTGGCAATGCATGTATCTATTCCTATTGCGCATCACATATCATATTGTCGAATTGCATTATAGTTTTTTGATTGTGTACTTTCTTTTCTTGTATGTGGATGTTTGGTTCTTCATGAGTAGACATTGGTAAAGAGAAGCACAAGTAGGTGATCCGTGTGCGCGAGGGTCTAAGGTTCCTCGTAAACATCTAACTCCGAAGGCCAACACATAATCACAAATTATATTGAACAATTATACTTCTTCGTAATTTATCCTTATCATACTACAATATGAACAAGAAATAACTTTATATTTCATAGTTACTATATTTAACTACACACAATGTTGTTAAATATTAATTATAGTGTTTTATGTTATTCAATTGAAATGCATGTCACCGAAAAAATATATGTGCTTATGCTAGAATTAAATTGTGAATTTAAAAAATGGTATCGGTTCACATGTTCATGACATTTCTTATTAACCAAATCTTCAAATTGATCTCCTAAATGTGAAAAAAGGAATAACAAAAGGACAAAATCAGATTGTTCCTCTAACTAGTATTTGAAAATTGCGTGAATTAAACAAATGCATGTATATTTTATCTTGGTAGAAATCTATATAAAGCATATGGTATTACAAATATTTATGTAGATGTTTCAAGTGTATGCATATGCAATCAAATTTGTACAAGCCACGAGAGTTTAAATTAGAACATTGGCATGATTTCTCGTTGTCAAACTTTTCTTTCAAATTACAATTGGTCTGATATGAAGTTCGTAACATGTGCATGTGAAATGGATAAGGTTGGTAACCTATAGAGGGGGTCAACAGATTCTAAAAAAAAAATCTTTGACAATTTTAGCCTTTGCTATTAAATAAATAACCTAATGCAAACTAGATGAAGAAAACCTATATGATGATAAGATTTACTTCAAACACAAAGGCTTCCACAAAATAAACAACCTTAGTAATTTTTGATGTGCATATCATTACTAGAAGGCTACCACAAAGTTAGTAATAAATAACTGAGACAAACACAAAGGCTACCACAAAGTAAAAAAAAAGAGCAATAAAGACTAGTACAAAGCGACGCTATGGACATAGGTAAAAAAAATTATGGAAATGAAGAAAGGATCATTACTAGAAGCATATATCTGATGTGAAGGTCTCTTCGAAGATGATGTAAAAAGGCCATCATCAATGATGCCCCTTCTCGGCAACGGCAGTTTGTATGGCTTAATTTGCAGCCAAAGTGGTAGGCTTATCGGTGACCGGCTTATATTAAAAATTGTTTGCAATGTACTATTTTTCGTTTTCTAAATGATATTTATTTCCTAGTGATGGTGGCTTGACACCGTTGGGGAGCCCCAAGAGGAAGATGTAGAGCAGAGCAGCAAGTCTTCCCTCAGTAAGAAACACCAAGGTTTCATCGACCAGTAGTAGAAAGGCGTGACTTCTGAAGGTGTTGCTAGCTGACTATTGGCAGGACACACTAGCGGCGTCAGCAACAACGTGGAACCTGCACACAACACAACCAAAATACTTTGCTCCAACTTACAGTGAGGTTGTCAATCTCACCGGTTTTGTTGAACACAAAGGATTAAACGTATCAAGTGGAAAGAGATATTTGCAGTATAACTAACGAGAACAGTGCTTGCAGAAAGTAAACAGAACATGACTGCAGTGGATGAATTTGTCAGTGTAAAGGAAAGGACTGTGGTCCACAGTTCACTAGAGGTGTCTCCCCATAAAGATAAATAACATGCTGGGTGAACAAATTACAGATGGGCAATTGTCAGAATAAAGACCATAAATGACAAGATGATTACTATGAGATTCGTTTGGGCATTACAACATAATACATAGACTGTAATCCAACCGCGTCTATGACTAATAATCCACCTTCCGGTTATCGTTCGAACCCCTTCCAGTATTAAGTTACAAGCAACAGATTATCGTATTGAGCAATGTGTAGTAAACAATATAATTACCCTTGGATAAAACAACAATGTTTTTGTTTTATCCCTAGTAGAAACAGCACATCTACGATCTTAGAAGTTACTGTCACTCTTCCAGAAAACTAGAGGCATGAACCTACTATCGAGCATAAATACCCCCTTTTGGAGTCACAACCATTTACTTGGCCAGAGTATCCACTAGCAACAGAGAGCATGCAAGATCACGAATAACATATGACAAGTATATATAATCGATCTCAACATAGTATTCCATATTCATCGAATCCCAACAAACACAACATGTAGCATTACATAAGGATGATCTTAATCATGTAGGGCAGCTCACAAGATCTAAACATGATGCACAAATTGAAGAAGACAACCATCTAGCTAATGTTACGGATCCATAGTCCAGGGATGAACTACTCGCGCATCACTTCGGAGGCGAGCATGGCGATGTAGATGCCTCCAGCGATGATCTCCCCCTCCAGCAGGGTGCCGGGAAGAGCTTTAGAACCCTCCCGAGCTAGGATCTGCGATGGCGGCCGCGACATAACTTTCCGTGGATGGTGACAAGGTATCAACTTGTCAATGCCTACGAGTTGTAGACTAGGGTTTCGTGAAAGTAGAGGGCAAGTAGATCTCGAAGGTTTCAGCCAGAAAAGTACTCGACTATTAGAAAACTAGGGTTGTGTTGACAATGAATCGATCCTCTCTTTGTCCCTCGACTCCCCCTTATATAGGAGGCGGAGCCGAGAGTTGCGTGATGTACAAGTTACAAAGTCCGGGAGACTCTTTGAGTTCGTCCCGTAATAACTACAAGTCATTATTCCAAATACAACTCTATATTTCCAAACTATCCCATAATTGGGCTTCCAGGCTTCATAAACTTTGGGTCTTGGGCCTTCAGTAAACCCCGGGTACCATCTTCGGCAGGTCCATTGGGGATGCCTATGTCAGTAGCCCCCGAGATTTTGCTTGAATCGAAGAATCAGGGAAAATCTCCATCCTTTCAATTATCATATGATTTCTTTGAATCAGTAAATAACTTTCATAAAACAGCCGTATTGTGCAGGGATAACGGTAGTTGGGGCTGGTTCATCTGACGGATCAGGTACCAGTTAACTGCTCCTATGGCAATCCGCAAAAACCTACTTCAAGATCACGTCCCTGGACATGATCTCGGGATACTGGTGTAATTCGACATGTGCCGCTTAAGGTCTTACCAGATGCCGAATTCCAGTTATGTTTTATCGGGTACCTAACGCGTCCGTTAGGATTTTTCTTCGTATTTGTTGATACGGAAAAAATAGCAGAGCGTAGTCAGAGGCGGTGCCACGCCGCGCAGGACGGATTCTGGGGACTTACCTTTGCAAAGTATTGCGGCATTCAGAGATTAATTCGCGACTGAGGCGCTCTGAAAATATATTGTCGAGTGCCTTTTTTTGGCTGCTGGAATAGCACATTTATTCGAGTCAACGGATGACTTGTATATTGTTATCTTGTCCTTCCGATGGGAGTATATGAAGAGTTGTTTTATAACTCGGAATATGCTCACCATGGCTTCTTGAATTTCATCGGGCACGCGAACAGCGTTCCCGATGGGAGTAGCCCCCGAGGCTACAACCAAGTGCTTGTACTTGGTTGTAGGCTCACCTTTTTAGCGCCTTTGTCACTATATTGTCATCTCTTCTAACTCTCCCATCTTTATCGGGTGCGCGACCAGCGCTCCCGATGGAAGTATCCCCCGAGGCTACAGTCGAGTATTTATACTTGGCTGTAGGCTCAACTTTTTTTTTACTGTTGAACAACTCTATATTTTATCACCCGCGTTACTCTCTTATCAGAAGTATAAACAATACTTATGATAAGAGTATCCCCCGAGCATATGAACAAATGCGTGTATTTGATCATAGGCTCTCGCGTTTTCCTTGTTGAAGTACTCGAAATTTGCCTGTCGATATTCTTGATGAAACTACTCGAAGTTCTTTGTCAATGACGACGTACATGGTGATGGTTGTAGACTAATGTTTGTCCTTCTGAGTCAATTCCTTTATCAAACCTCCTTAAAAAGTAGCTCCCGAGCATTTTGAACAAAAACTTGTATTTGATCAAAGGCTCCCAAAATTATCACGAATGCTCTATTGTCGCCAATCTTCGAATCACCACAGTCAAAGTTTTTCTTTGAAGTAACATCAGTGCTGACGATATCTACGATCATTGTATCGGGAAGATGCGAGTTCTGTCCTGTCACTGACCTGCGGGCCCGAAACTTTGCGGTATTTGACACGTTACGCAAGTGGGGGACACACGTCCTCCGCTTTTTTTGGCACGTGCATTGTGGCGCCTGTTTAGTTACCTCGAGGTAAAAATACTGTTTTACCCCTGTAGACACGTGTAAGGTCCCAGATCCATTTCTTCTGCATCCAACGGAGCGGCGATTCGTTGGCTTGCTATAAATAACCGTCTTCTTCCTTAGAAATCCCCTTTACTGCGCCGCACTCCTATCCTCTCTCTGTCCAAAAGCTTCCATTGCAAACAAACAAGCTCCTGCGCTCGTCTTCATCCTCAATCTTTCCAGCGCCAACGTTGATGCCACCGCGGGCGAGGCTCACCAGGCACACCATCCCAGAAGCAAGCATGGCGACACAAGATCTGGAGATTTCTGAGTGGGAGAGATCTAAGATCTCAAACCAAGATACGAACCTGATGAAGAAGCTTGGCTTGATGAAGAAGGAGGAGGCGTTGATCTTCCCCAGTGAAGAAAGCTTTCCGACGCCCCCAATCCAATATTGGGTAACCTTCGTTGACCACCTCATCCGCGGTCTCTTCACTCCTATCCATGAATTTCTTCATGGATTACTCTTTGTGTATGGGTTGCAGCTGCACCAGCTGACTCCTATCCTCCATATTTCTATCTTTATCACCCTCTGCGAGTGCTTTCTCGGGACCCAACCGAATTGGGCCCTGTGGAAACGCATTTTCTACATTCGCCGCAACAGCTCCCACAACATTGCCTACAACATAGGTGGTGTTGTTATCTGTGTCCGTCCTGATGTCAAGTATTTGGACGTCAAATTCCCCGACTCCGTCCAAGGGTGGCGCAAAAAATGGCTATACGTCCGCGAGGACGACTCTGACTCGCAGGAATACAACATCGCACCCTTTGATGGTAGCGCAAAAATCTTTCGGCGCCAATCCTGGGATGCAGAAACCACCGAAGAAGATAAAACGGCGACAGATGCACTGATGAAGCGCATCCACGAGCTGCAGAATACCCGAGGCAAAGAATTGTCGGGTATTCAAATTACCGCCTATTTTCTTAGGATTAGGGTGCAACCTCTACAGGCTCGCAAAAACCCTATGTGGCTCTATGCTGGCGAGAAAGATGTCGACCGCATATCCAAAGATCTCTCTGTGAAGGATTTGGAAAAGCTTGTTCGACGTGTTTTGTCGTTAAGCAAAAAATATTCAGTTCCAACCTCCTGCCGCGTGAAACCATACAGTGGTACCCACGCTCTCCCCAAAGTAAGCAACCTGCCTCTCGAGTTTTTTGATTCCTATCTTGATTAACCTGCTTTGTCGACTTTGATTTAAATTTCGACTGCTATCTTGTTATCTTTGTTGTTGACCTCCGTCCTCAACTGTCCCCTTTTTATTGTTTTTCCTTGTGCAGAACCACCAAATCACTTTTTCTTTGCCTCCCTTACCTGAAGGTGGGGAGGTCGATGAATGAACCATCGTTGACGACGATGCGCATGGTACTTCTCGCCCTGAGAGTGAAATCGCGGGATCTTACAAATCCGCGGGTTCCTCTGAAAGAGAAACTGAATCTGAGGCTTCCAAGTCAGCACATTCTCTCCCTTCCGCTATTTCCCCCGGAACAAGAGAAAAAGGGGTGATGTCGAAGACTCCGGCACCTCCAAAGCCGGCGGATCACCTGCCGAGGAAACTTCTCCCGAAGAGGAGGATGCCTTCAACCCTTACGATGATGCCCTCGTTAGCTCGTAGGTTACCCTACCGTCTTTTTCTCTTTATTTATTGTTTTATGAATATTCTCATACTATCTTTTGTGCATAGTGTCGACGAAGAAGAAGAACCCACTGCTAATGTGACTGCTCCTACGAGCACGTCACAAACTTTAGTTCTTTCGGAAACTCACCCCACAGCGGAGGAAACCTCGCCCCCTCAACAGGACCTAGAAAAGTCGAGTCCTGTCGCCAGCCCCCGTGCCCCCTCGCCGAAGAGAGCGAGAGTTGAGCTTGGCGAGGAGCAAAACCTCTTGGCCGGGAGTTCGACTCCTCCTCCTTTGGACGATGTAAGAACTCTTACCACTATTTTGTCTTCTATTGAGTTTTTTTCCCTTTTTGACCTTCTTCGCCCCTTTATTTTTCAGCCTCTGATGAAAGAATTCATCCGTCTTGGTACTCAATTTATTGGATACCGTGACACTGTTCATAGCTTGAAAGGTACTCCTTTCTATCATCCCTTTTTATCGAGTAAACTTTCTTTTGCTATTTTTATCTTGACATTGTCGTCCTTTCTTTTGCTAGAGGCTCTCGCCAAAGCCAAACAAGATGCTGCCTCTGTTGGAGGTCTTCGAGAGAGACTCCAATAAGCTGAAACTGCTTTGAGTGACAAAACAACTCAGCAGATCGCTCGAGAGGAGGATGTCATCGCCCGCCTGGAGTCGCAGAATCGACGTTTTGTCAGTAAGTTCATAGATCATTTCGATCAAGTTTCTTCCAAAATTATCTTCTCCTTATACTTGTTGATAACCCGAAATTTGTTTCAGCAGGGAAGATGAGTCAGGATTTCGAACTTCAAAAGCCTGAAGATGGCCGTCTTCTCGACGCTCTTTCCCTCCTCAAAATTCATGGGGATCTGGTGCGCCACAGTATCGCTGATGCTCGGGCCGCGTTTTCGCGCCTTTTACCCTACTTCTTCCTGAAAAAAGACCAGCCAAACACCTTCGCTGCCCTTACCAAGTGCTTCATTCCCGAAGAAGATCTTGGGCTGGCTCTCCGGCAGGAAAACTTGAAGATTGGCGTTTTAGGCACCATAGCTTTGGTTGCCGAAAGCCAGCAGAACGTCGACTGGGTGAAAGCTGGTGAGACGAAGAGGATGAAGACGGAGAAGTGGCAGTCCTTGATTAGAGCTGCCAAACCGCACTCAAAGAAGATCCTCTCCTTCCTCGGATACAAGTCAACTCCTTCCCCCAGTGCTGCCAAGCCGGAGGTCAAGTAGACCATCCTGTCTCTGTTTTTTTTTCTTTTTCTTCTTCTTTTGATGTTGTCGCCTTAGTAGTGTCTTGCGGCAGCCTGCCATTGGTTCACTAGGAACCAATCCTTGTAATGAACGTGTAAATATCCAAATGATTTAATGGAATGCTATTTTGTCAAATGATTGATGTCTGGATTTTCTTTCCAGTTGGTTGTTGACAACTATACTGCGGCATCTGGTTCCTCGGATGCTTTGCCTGCTACTTCTTGCTCGAGGAAAACGTCAGTCGATGATTTTACTGAAGATTCTTCAAACGCTAACCTGTCGCAAGAACTGAATGATCTTCGTCAGCAACTTTAGTCGATGAAGAGACAGGCTATTATCATCATGGATCGATTTTGCAAGTCGTCTGAGCGAGAAAAAGTAGCTCTTCAACAGGCCAAAGAAGCTTTATCATTAAGAGACACTGCGGTTGCCGAAGCTGTCCAGGCTGCTTCTCGAGAAGATTATATGCTCAACTTAGTGACTGACGCAAGTTTGGATATGGCAGGTATGCTTCTCGAGTTTTAGTCCTGTTGTACATACATTCCTCCATTTCCGCTCCTCATTTTGTTCTTGTCCCTTAACAGGTTCCTTTCTGGATGCTGCTGCTGAAAATCAACGGGTTGATGCGAGGTCAGCTCTCCTCATTAAACTTGCTCTGGAAAATGATTCCAGTTTTTGGTCTTCCCCAGATCGAACCCGACGAATTGCCAGATTTCAAGACCGCGCGGGCCATGTTCGGGAATATCTTGAGTTCTGCACCAAGACATTGGCCATGGTTTATAATGCCATATTTCCTCGAAATATTCAGCCCAAAACACTTCCTGAATTGATGAATAAATTCAAAAGCCCTCATCAAATCCATGTGTTTGTGAAAGCCCAATTAATAGCTGGTGCCAGATGTGCCATGATCATGCTGCAGATCTGCCATCCGTAATTGGAGGTGACCAGTGTTGTTGAAAATTGTCATGCTAAGTTGAAGAAACGACGGAAGGGTGTCGACAAAATCAATGACAGGGTTACACCAGTAGCCAAGGAAATGATTGATGATCTCCTTCGGATGGATGCTGACTTCTTCATGGACGGCCATGATGACCCACAAGTATAGGGGGTGTATCGTAGTATCTTCGATAAGTAAGAATGTCGATCCCAACGAGGAGCAGAAGGTGTTGGCAGCAGTTTCGATGAAGGATTCACTGTAAATGCTCACAAACAAGTATTCAAGGGGTTTTGATATTGCAGATAAATAAAGTACGAGTAAATAAAATGCGAGAGAAATAATTGCAGCGAGTGGCCCAATCCTTTTTAGCACAAAGGACAAGCCGGTTTGTTTACTTATAATGACCAAACGTTCCTGAGGACACACGGGGATTTTAGTCTAGTACTTTCGCTTCATGTGGTTTAATAATCTTCATTGTTTTGATAAGTGTTGTGTGGGTGAACCTATGCTAATGCACCGCCCTTCCTAGGACTAATACATACTTGTGATTATACCCCTTGCAAGCATCCGCAACTACAAGAAAGTAATTAAGATAAATCTAACCACGACCTTAAACTACGAGATCCTGCGATCCCTCTTGCACCGATATACTAACGGGGGCTCAGGTTTCGTCACTCCGGCAACCCCGCAATTAGCAACCGAATACAAGATGCACTCCCCTAGGCCCATAAATGGTGAAGTGTCGTGTAGTCGACGTTCACACGACACCACTAGAAGAATGACACCACAACTTAAATATCATAACATTGAATATTACTCAACCATAATTCACTACTAGCATTTAGACTTCACCCATGTCCTCAAGAACTAAACGAACTACTCACGAGACATCATATGGAATACAATCAGAGGTGATATGATGATGAATAACAATCTGAACATAAACCTTGGTTCAATGGTTTCACTCAATAGCATCTACAACAAGTATAGAATAACACCGGGAGAGTTTCCCCTATCAAACAATCAAGATTTAACCCGAATTGTTACAGCGGTGACGAGGTGCAGCGGTGGTGACGGCGGTGTAGATGGTGGAGATGATGATGATGATGGTGGAGATGATGTCCCGCTCGATGACGATGGCGATGGCGTCGATTTCCCCCTCCGGGAGGGAATTTCCCCGGCGGATTCCTGCCCGCCGGAGAGCTCTTTTCTCTCTGGTGTTCTCCGCCCCGCAGAGGCGGCTGTAACCCTTCGTGAGGTCCTCTCGGTGGCTTAGGTTTTCGGGACGAAGGAGTACGCGAAGAAAAGGAGGCGAAAGAGGCCGTGGGGCCCCCGGAGCATAGGGTGGCGCGGCCGGGCCATGGGCCGCGCCGCCCTATGGTCCGGGCCCACGATGGCTCCTCTCTTCTTCCCCTTCGGCTCCCTCCGTCATCTGGAAAAATAGGAATTTACGTGAAATTCCCTTCCACGATTGATCTTCCGAAATATTGCGTTACGACGGTGCTTTTTCCGGCAGAATCCCGGCTCCGGTGCTTGATCCTCCAATGATGATGAAACATGCAAAATAGATGAAATAACATAAGTATTGTGTCCCAATATGAAATATATCAATGAATAACGACAAATTATGATACAAAATAGTGATGCAAATTGGACGTATCAACTCCCCCCAAGCTTAGACCTCGCTTGTCCCCAAGCGAAACTGAGCTCGATAAACGAGACCACATGTTTATGGAGTGAAGAGTCGATAAATAGAATACGGACAAGAGGCATCATATTCATTCACACAAGACATTCTAGTAAACAATTTCCTCATATAACTCATCTCGAAATAGGTAAAGAGAAATCACAAGTAAAGGTGCATAAGAAATCATAGTTGGTGATGGCAAACTTCGTTCTTGGTCAGAGAACTACTAACGGATTGTACTTCTAAGCAAAGCTTTCATATTAGAATTTATAGCTGAGCCTTCATATTTAAGCATAACAATCTCCTCATAATCATTGATAACTTCAAAGTCATATTTATTCAGATAAAATTGGTACTAAACAAGAAAGTATAAAAGACATGATTAACTGAATCATAGCATAAATGATTGGTTCACAACAACCCAATTGCTTGCTTGAGATAGAGAGATATAGGATTACTGACTCAACATAAAAGTAAAAGACAGGCCCTTCGCAGAGGGAAGCAGGGATTAAATCATGTGCTAGAGCTTTTCAAGTTTTGAAATCATATAAAGAGCATAAAAGTAAGATTTTGAGCGGTGTTTGTTGTTGTCAACGAATGGTAGCGGGAACTCTAACCCCCTTGCCAAACGAACCTTCAACGAGCGGCTCCCATGAGGGACGGCATTTCTACCAGCAAGGTAGATCATCCCCCTTCTCTTTTGTTTACACATGTATTTTAGTTTTATTAAGGATGACACTCCCCCCAACCTTGGCTTTCTCAATCCATGGCTAACCGAATCCTCGGGTGCCTTCCAACATTCACATACCATGGAGGAGTGTCTATTGCAAAATTAAGTTGCTTACCGATAAGTCGAGCAAAACATGTGAAGAGAATTATTAATGAAAGTTATTAATTGGGGCTGGGAACCCCGTTGCCAGCTCTTATTGCAAAATTATTGGATAAGCGGATGTGCCGCTAGTCCATTGGTGAAAGTCCGCCCAACAAGATTGAAAGATAAAACACCACATACTTCCTCATGAGCTATAGAACATTGACACAAATAAGGAGTAGTAGTTTGAATAATTTAAAGGTAGCACATGAAGTATTTACTTGGAATGGCGAGAAAATACCATGTAGTAGGTAGGTATGGTGGACACAAATGGCATAGGTTTGGTCTAAGGTTATGGATGTATGAGAAGCATTCCCTCTCGATACAGGTCTTTGGCTAGCAAGGTTTGATAGCAAGCATAAAGGTTGAGGGAAACAAACAAATATACATATGATAGAAACAATCATGCATCTTTCTCATAAGCACAAGCAATTTTAACTTAAGAATACTAAGCTCATAAGCATAGAGATAATAGAGTAATGTATCTAAGTGTATTTCTCTCTTTTATTAAACATCAAGATGTTGTTGCTATTGACCAATGCTAAGTTTGCCAAAACCAGATAGATTTACTTGATGCTCCCAAAGTGATATCAATACTCATGTCAAGAGTAATCATATAATGGAGATTGCAAACTAAAATAAGGTGTGCAAAAAGTAAATGATAAGACTTCTCATTAATATTCCATAACGATAACTCACACCAACGGATACATAGATAGCTAACTAAGAGAGATACTTCCACATTGCATACTATTCCATATGATAACTTCCCTACTCATGATATGACACTACTTGATAGTAAAAGATAAAGGTGGTGATGATGTGATACCGCGGCACTCCCCCAAGCTTGGAATAAACCAAGGGGATGCCAATACCGATGATGAATTACTCCTTCGGGGATGATGGCGATGGATTCTTCTCGCGCTTCATAAGGATCTCCTTCAGCTTCAGTTTTTCAATTTTGCAATTCTGCACCAAAATTTGAAAAGACTTATTGTTATCCGAGGGTGGAGGTGACGGCCTTGTGCTGGGAATTGAGTAATATTCCAGCATTCTGCGAAGTCGCTGGTTCTCCTCCTGAAGTATCTCCACTTCCCTTCTTAGAGCACGATATTGATCACAAAACTCATCAGCAACCCGTATTGCTTCCTCCACACAAGGGAAAGAGTCGAGGTCCGGAAGCAGGCGGAAGAGCTCCCTGCAAGTTATGAGAAAAAGAACGCCCAGTATTAACCGATCCCACCAAAATTGGCTTACTCCTCGTAGTTTCCCACTCTCCTTTTGCTGATGCTATCTTCTCCTTCTCCTTATTGATCCTCTCATCCATCTCTTCCCTCCAAGGCCCCTTGTCTTTGTTGTTGGAGACCATGGTGCTTCTAGATCAAAACAAATCTGGCAGAAAACAGCTCGAAACAAAACACGACGAGAAAACGATATTACGGACCTCTAGGGGTCCGGGGGATTATATAGCAAATATTTTTACGACAAAAGGAAGGTTCCAGGCCGAAAACGAGTGGAAACGGGACGCCGAGGGGCTGTCACCATAGGTCGGCGCGGCCAGGGTGGGGCCCGCGCCGGCCTGTGGTGACGGGCCCTCGCGCGTCTTTTCCACTCCGTTTCGATTCCGTAATTTTTCATATTTTCTAAAAACAGCAGAAATAATGTTCGGAAAGGTAAACGCGGACTTTTTATTACTCGTATCGTTACCTATTCAAAGTCCAGTTCTGGCGGACTGTCAATTTGTCCTTTGATGAAAGCCTCCGGTGTTTCCACTTGAATAATATCAGCATCAACATTATAAGAATCACCCGAGATATAATGCTTGAGTCTTTGTCCATTTACCACCTGTGTGGCATTGCCTTGGAGAGAGCTAATTTTAATTGCTCCTGAACGATACACCTCCTCAACAACATATGGTCCTTCCCACTTCGAGAGTAATTTCCCGCAAAGAATGCGAGACGAGACCGATACAATAGGACTTTATCCCCAACATTAAACTCTCTTTTGATGATCCTTCTATCATGCCATTTCTTAACTTTTTCTTTAAAGAGTTTAGCATTTTCATAAGCTTCACTTCTCCATTCATCTAGAGAACTTAATTGCAACAACCTCTTATTACCGGCTAATTTAGGATCTTTATTTAGTTCTCTAACAGACCCCAGTAAGCTTTGTGCTCTAGTTCTAAAGGTAAATGACAAGCTTTTCCATAAACCATTTTATAAGGTGACATTCCCATAGGATTTTTATAAGCAGTTCTATAAGCCCATAGTGCTTCTTTCAATTTGCTAGCCCAATTCTTTCTAGATTTATTAACGGTTGATACGTCTCCAACGTATCGATAATTTCTTATGTTCCATGCTACTTTATTGATGATATCTACATGTTTTATGCACACTTTATGTCATATTCGTGCATTTTACGGAACTAACCTATTAACAAGATGCCGAAGTGCCGGTTCTCGTTTTCTGCTGTTTTTGGTTTCGAAATCCTAGTAACGAAATATTCTCGGAATTGGACGAAATCAACGCCCGGGTTCCTATTTTGCCCGGAAGCATCCGGAACACCCGAGAGCCGCCAGAGGGGGGCCCTGTGGGCCCCAGATGATAGGGTGGCGCGGCCAGGGCTGGGCCCGCGCCACCCTATGGTGTCGTCGCCCCTTCGCCCCTCCGACTCCGCCTCTTCGCCTATTTAAAGGTCCCTGGCCTAAAAACCCTTACGGAGAAAGCCACGATACGCGAAACCTTCCAGAGCCGCCGCCATCGCGAAGCCAAGATCTGGGGGACAGGAGTCTCTGTTCCGGCACCCTGCCGGAGCGGGGAAGTGCCCCCGGAAGGCTTCTCCATCGACACCGCTGCCATCTCCACCGCCATCTTCATCAACGCCTGCTGCTCCCATGAGGAGGAGTAGTTCTCCATCGAGGCTCGGGGCTGTACCGGTAGCTATGTGGTTAATCTCTCTCTTATGTACTTCAATACAATGATCTCATGAGCTGCTTTACATGATTGAGATCCATATGATGAGCTTTGTATCGCTACTAGTTTATGTGCTACTCATGTGATGTTATTAAAGTAGTCTATTCCTCCTGCATGGTGTAAAGGTGCTAGTGTGTGCACCGTGTGGTTCTTGTCGTAGACTATGATCATGATCTCTTGTAGATCGTGGAGTTAATTATCATTATGATAGTATTGATGTGATCTATTCCTCCTTCATAGTGTAATGTGGACAGTGCGTGCGCTATGTTAGTTCTTGGTTTATTTTGCAATGATCTATTATGCTCTAAGGTTACTTAAACATGAATATCGAATGTTGTGGAGCTTGTTAACTCCGGCATTGAGGGTTCGTGTAATCCTACGCAACGAATGATGTTCATTATCAAACAAGAGTGTATGTAGCACATATGAGAAGAAGTATTTATTATGCGATCAATGTTGAGAGTGTCCACTAGTGAAAGTATGATCCCTAGGCCTTGTTTCCAATACTGCAAACACCGTTTATTTACTGTTCTGTTGCATGTTTACTCGCTGCCATATTTTATTCAGATTGCTATTACCACTCATATACATCCATACTACTTGTATTTCACTATCTCTTCGCCGAACTAGTGCACCTATACATCCGACAAGTGTATTAGGTGTGTTGGGGACACAAGAGACTTCTTGCTTTGTGGTTGCAGGGGTTGCTTGAGAGGGATATCTTTGACCTCTTCCTCCCCGAGTTCGATAAACCTTGGGTAATCCACTTAAGGGAAACTTGCTGCTGTTCTACAAACCTCTGCTCTTGGAGGCCCAACACTGTCTACAAGAATAGAAGCACCCGTAGACATCAAGCACTTTTCACGGCGCCGTTGCCGGGGAGGGAAGGTAAACGGCACTCACACATTGGCAAGCCCGGCAACTAAGCACTTTTCCTCCCTCGTCAACTACGCGCCAAGCACTTTTCACGGCGCCGTTGCCGGGAGGAAAGGTAAAAGGCACTCATACTTCGGTTCCGAGTAACAGTACTTTTACGGCGCCATTGTGTGTGTGCTCGAAGCTATTTCCTTTAGACTCTGCAATTACGACATTTGGTTTCTTGTTTACACTAGTTAGGCATAATGGACAACAATGACCTTTTTATTCTATTTCCTGATTTAAGACATGGATGGTTTGATGCGAAAATTAAAAAAACCATGGAACATATTAATATGAATGCTTTGAACACCATTGTTGTTAATGATATGGAAAATTCTAAGCTTGGGGAAGCTGGTTTTGATGAGCATGATATTTTTAGTCCCCCAAGCATTGAGGAGAAAATTTACTTTGATGATACTTTGCCTCCTATTTATGATGATTATAATGATAGTAGTCTTTTGTTACCACCTGTTATGGAGGATAAATTTGATTATGATTACAATATACCTCCTATATTTGATAGCTACTTTGTTGAATTTGCTCCCACTACAATTAATAAGAATGACTATGCTTATGTTGGGAGTAGTAATTATTTTATGCATGAGACTCATGATAAGAATGCTTTATGTGATAGTTATATTGTTGAGTTTGCTCATGATGCTACTGAAAGTTATTATGAGAGAGGAAAATATGGTTGTAAAAATTTTCATGTTACTAAAACACCTCTCTATGTGCTGAAATTTTTGAAGCTACACTTGTTTTATCTTCCTATGCTTGTTACTTTGCTCTTCATGAACTTGTTTATTTACAAGATTCCTATGCATAGGAAGCATGTTAGACTTAAATGTGTTTTGAATTTGCCTCTTGATGCTCTCTTTTGCTTCAACTACTATTTCTTGCGAGTGCATCATTAAAACTGCTGAGCCCATCTTAATGGCTATAAAGAAAGAACTTCTTGGGAGATAACCCATGTGTTTATTTTACTACAGCAATTTTTGTTTTGTTGAGTCTTGGAAGTTGTTTACTACTGTAGCAACCTCTCCTTATCATGTTTTTGTGCCAAGTAAAGTTTCTATGTTAAAGTTGATGTTATATTTGGGATCGCTGCGCAGAAACAGCATTGCTGTCTGTCACGAATCTGGGCACAGTTCTCTGTAGAAAATTCGAAAAAATCTGCCAATTTACGAGCGTGATCATCAGATATGTACGCAACTTTCATTAGTTTTGAGTTTTTCCATTTGAGCAAGTCTGGTGCCAGCTTTAAATTCGTCTTTACGGACTGTTCTGTTTTTGATAGATTCTGCCTTTTATTTCGCATTGCCGCTTTTGTTAAGTTGAATGAGTTTCTTTGTTCCATTAACTTTCAGAAGTTTTGTGCAATGTCCAGAAGTGTTAAGAATGATTGTGTCACCTCTGAATATGTGAATTTTTGATTATGCACTAACCCTCTAATGAGTTTGCTTGAAGTTTGGTGTGAAGGAAGTTTTCAAGGGTCAAGAGAGGAGGATGATATACTACGATCAAGAAGAATGAAAAGTCTAAGCTTGGGGATGCCCCCGTGGTTCACCCCTGCATATTTTAAGAAGACTCAAGCGTCTAAGCTTGGGGATGCCCAAGGCATCCCCTTCTTCATCGACAAAGTATCAGGTTCCTTCTCTTGAAACTATATTTTTATTCGGTCACATCTTATGTACTTTACTTGGAGCGTCTGTGTGCTTTTATTTTTGTTTTTGTTTTGTTATCTTATTTCTCTGAATAAGTTCATCCTTGTGTGGGAGAGAGACACGCTCCGCTGGTTCATATGAACACATGTGTTCTTAGCTCATAATATTCATGGCGAAGTTTCTTCTTCGTTAAATTGTTATATGGTTGGAATTGGAAAAATGCTACATGTAGTAATTGGTAAAATGTCTTGGATAATGTGATACTTGGCAATTGTTGTGCTCATGTTTAAGCTCTTGCATCATATACTTTGCACCTATAGTGAAGAAATACATAGAGCATGCTAAAATTTGGTTTGCATAATTGGTCTCTCTAAGGTCTAGATAATTTCTAGTATTGAGTTTGAACAACAAGGAAGACGGTGTAGAGTCTTATAATGTTTACAATATGTCTTTTATGTGAGTTTTGCTGCACCGTTTCATCCTTGAGTTTGCTTCAAATAACCTTGCTAGCCTAAACCTTGTATCGAGAGGGAATACTTCTCATGCATCCAAAATCCTTGAGCCAACTACTATGCCATCTCGTGTCCACCATACCTACCTACTACATGGTATTTCTCCGCCATTCCAAAGTAAATTGCTTGAGTGCTACCTTTAAAATTCCATCATTCACCTTTGCAATATATAGCTCATGGGACAAAATAGCCTTAAAAACTATCGTAGTATTGAATATGTACTTATGCACTTTATCTTTTATTAAGTTGCTTGTTGTGCGATAACCATGCTTCGGGGAACGCCATCAACTATTGTTGAATATCATGTGAGTTGCTATGCATGTCCGTCTTGTCCGAAGGATCTATCATTTTAGTGGTTGGAGCATGCAAAATTGTTAGAGAAGAACATTGGGCCGCTAACTAAAGCCATGAACCATGGTTGAAGTTTCAGTTTTGGACATATATCCTCAATCTCATATGAGAATAATAATCATTGTTACATGCTTACGCATTTAAGAGGAGTCCATTATCTGTTGTCCATGTTGTCCCGGTATGGATGTCTAAGTTGAGAATAATCAAAAGCGAGAAATCCAAAATGCGAGCATTCTCCTTAGACCTTTGTACAGGCGGCATGGAGGTACCCCTTTGTGACACTTGGTTGAAACATGGCATGCAAAGATCCGGTAGTCCAAGCTAAGTAGGACGAGGTGCGGGCACTATTAGTATACTATGCATGAGGCTTGCAACTTGTAAGATATAATTTACATAACTCATATGCTTTATTACTACCGTTGACAAAATTGTTTCATGTTTTCAAAATAAAAGCTCTAGCACAAATACAGCAATCGATGCTTTCCTCTTTGAAGGACCATTCTTTTACTTTTATTGTTGAGTCGGTTTACCTATCTCCTTCCACCTTAAGAAGCAAACACTTGTGTGAACTGTGCATTGATTCCTACATACTTGCATATTGCACTTGTTATATTACTTTATGTTGACAATATCCATGAGATATACATGTTATAAGTTGAAAGCAACGGCTGAAACTTCATCTTCCTTTGTGTTGCTTCAACACCTTTACTTTGATTTATTGCTTTATGAGTTAACTCTTATGCAAGACTTATTGATGCTTGTCTTGAAGTACTATTCATGAAAAGTCTTTGTCATATGATTCACTTGTTTACTCATGTCATTACCTTTGTTTTGATCGCTGCATTCATTACATATGTTTACAAATAGTATGATCAAGATTATGATGGCATGTCACTTCGGAAATTATCTTTGTTATCGTTTTACCTGCTCGGGACGAGCGGAACTAAGCTTGGGGATGCCGATACGTCTCCAACGTATCGATAATTTCTTATGTTCCATGCTACTTTATTGATGATATCTACATGTTTTATGCACACTTTATGTCATATTCGTGCATTTTACGGAACTAACCTATTAACAAGATGCCGAAGTGCCGGTTCTCGTTTTCTGCTGTTTTTGGTTTCGAAATCCTAGTAACGAAATATTCTCGGAATTGGACGAAATCAACGCCCAGGTTCCTATTTTGCCCGGAAGCATCCAGAACACCCGAGAGCCGCCAGAGGGGGGCCCTGTGGGCCCCAGATGATAGGGTGGCACGGCCAGGGCTGGGCCCGCGCCACCCTATGGTGTCGTCGCCCCTTCGCCCCTCCGACTCCGCCTCTTCGCCTATTTAAAGGTCCCTAACCTAAAAACCCTTACGGAGAAAGCCACGATACGCGAAACCTTCCAGAGCCGCCGCCATCGCGAAGCCAAGATCTGGGGGACAGGAGTCTCTGTTCCGGCACCCTGCCGGAGCGGGGAAGTGCCCCCGGAAGGCTTCTCCATCGACACCGCTGCCATCTCCACCGCCATCTTCATCAACGCTGCTGCTCCCATGAGGAGGGAGTAGTTCTCCATCGAGGCTCGGGGCTGTACCGGTAGCTATGTGGTTAATCTCTCTCTTATGTACTTCAATACAATGATCTCATGAGCTGCTTTACATGATTGAGATCCATATGATGAGCTTTGTATCGCTACTAGTTTATGTGCTACTCATGTGATGTTATTAAAGTAGTCTATTCCTCCTCGCATGGTGTAAAGGTGCTAGTGTGTGCACCGTGTGGTTCTTGTCGTAGACTATGATCATGATCTCTTGTAGATCGTGGAGTTAATTATCATTATGATAGTATTGATGTGATCTATTCCTCCTTCATAGTGTAATGTGGACAGGTGCGTGCGCTATGTTAGTTCTTGGTTTATTTTGCAATGATCTATTATGCTCTAAGGTTACTTAAACATGAATATCGAATGTTGTGGAGCTTGTTAACTCCGGCATTGAGGGTTCGTGTAATCCTACGCAACGAATGATGTTCATTATCAAACAAGAGTGTATGTAGCACATATGAGAAGAAGTATTTATTATGCGATCAATGTTGAGAGTGTCCACTAGTGAAAGTATGATCCCTAGGCCTTGTTTCCAATACCGCAAACACCGTTTATTTACTGTTACGTTGCATGTTTACTCGCTGCCATATTTTATTCAGATTGCTATTACCACTCATATACATCCATACTACTTGTATTTCACTATCTCTTCGCCGAACTAGTGCACCTATACATCTGACAAGTGTATTAGGTGTGTTGGGGACACAAGAGACTTCTTGCTTTGTGGTTGCAGGGTTGCTTGAGAGGGATATCTTTGACCTCTTCCTCCCCGAGTTCGATAAACCTTGGGTAATCCACTTAAGGGAAACTTGCTGCTGTTCTACAAACCTCTGCTCTTGGAGGCCCAACACTGTCTACAAGAATAGAAGCACCCGTAGACATCAACAGTCTTACCCAAGATAGCTTTAATCTCTCTATTTGATAATTCTACTTGACCACTAGTTTGAGGGTGATAAGCAGAAGCAATTCTATGATTAATACCATACTTAGCAAGAGTTTTTCTAAAACCTCCATGAATAAAATGAGAACCTCCATCAGTCATAATATATCTAGGTACTCCAAATCTAGGAAATATAACATCTACAAGCATTTTTATAGAGGTCTCACCATCAGCACTCCTTGTAGGTATAGCTTCTACCCATTTAGTAACATAATCAACAGCGACAAGTATATGAGTGTTACCGTCTGAAGAAGGGAAAGGACCCATGAAGTCGAATCCCCAACAGTCGAATGGTTCAATAACAAGAGTATAATTCATAGGCATTTCATTGCGTCTGGAGATATTACCAACTCTTTGACATTCATCACAGGATAAAATAAATTTCCTTGCATCTTTGAAGAGTGTTGGCCAATAAAAACCTGATTGTACAACCTTTTGCGCGGTTCTATCTCCAGCGTGATGTCCTCCATAAACACTTCCATGACATTTATTCAATATCTCCTGTTGTTCATATTCAGGAACACATCTTCGCATAATTCCATCTACTCCTTCTTTATATAAGTGTGGGTCATCCCAAAAATAATGCCTCAAGTCATAAAAGAATTTCCTCCTTTGCTGAGTTGAAAAGGTTGGAGGCAAATACTTCGAAACAATAAAGTTAGCATAATCTGCATACCAAGGGCTCTCTCGCGAGCTCACCTTTATTACAGCCAATTGTTCATTTGGAAAACTATCATTAACGGGAACAGAATCATAAGCAATATTTTCCAATCTAGACAAATTATCAACAACAGGATTATCAAGCACCTTTCCTATCTATAATATGTAAATCAAATTCTTGCAACAGAAGTACCCATCTAATAAGCCTTGGCTTAGCATCTTTCTTTGTCATAAGGTATCTAATTGCAGGCATGATCGGTATGGATTGTAACTTTCGAATCAACAATATAGGGTCTAAACTTATCACAAGCAAAGACTACAGACTAACAATTCCTTTTCGGTTGTAGCATAATTTCTTTGAGCAGCATCAAGAGTCTTACTAGCATAATGAATAACATTTAATTTTTTATCTACCCGCTGTCCAAGAACGAGCGCCTACAGACAAAATCACTAGCATCACACATAATTTCAAAAGGCAAATTCCAATCGGGAGGTTCGACTACGGGAGCAGTTGTTAAGGCTTTCTTTAGAGTTTCAAAAGCTTCCTTACAATCATCATCAAAAACAAAAGGTACATCTTTTTGAAGAAGATTAGTAAGAGGTTTTGAAATTTTAGAGAAATCTTTAATAAATCTCCTATAAAACCCAACATGACCAAGAACACTACGAATACCTTTAACATCCCTCGGATAGGGCATCTTCTCAATTGCTTCAACTTTAGCTCTATCAACTTCAATACCTCTCTCGGAAATTTTATGTCCCAATACAATTCCTTCATTAACCATAAAGTGGCATTTCTCCCAATTAAGAACAAGGTTAGTTTCCTCACATCTCTGCAAAACTTTATCGAGGTTTCGCAAGCAATTATCAAAAGAATTCCCATAGACAGAAAAATCATCCATGAACACCTCTACAATACTTTCGCAAAAACCATGAAAAATAGCAGACATGCATCTTTGAAAAGTAGCGAGAGCATTACATAAACCAAAAGGCATACGCCTATAAGCATAAGTTCCATAAGGACAAGTAAACGTGGTTTTCTCTTGATCTTTAGCTTTAACAGCAATTTGTGAAAACCAGAATAACCATCAAGAAAGCAAAAATGAGTATTTTTAGATAACCTTTCTAGCATTTGATCAATAAAGGGTAAAGGGTAATGATCTTTCTTAGTAACTTTATTAACTTTACGAAAATCAATGCACATTCTATACCCTACAACTATTCTTTGAGGAATAAGCTCATCATTATCATTAGGCACAACAGTCATTCCTCCTTTCTTAGGAACGCAATGCACAGGACTAACCCATCTACTATCAGCAATAGGATATATAATACCAGCTTCAAGAAGTTTTAATACCTCGTTCCTTACCACCTCTTTCATCTTCGGAATTAGACGACATTGATGTTCAACAACAGGCTTTGCATCTTCTTCCATATTAATAGCATGTTGGCAAATAGAAGGAGAAATCCCTTTCAAATCATCAAGAGTATAGCCAATAGCTCCTCGATGTTTCTTCAATATTTCCAATAACCTTTCTTCCTCAATCTCTCGAAAGCTTAGAACTAATAATAACAGGATATATTTTCTTATCATCAATATGAGCATATTTAAGATTATCAGGTAAAGGCTTTAAATCAAAAACAGGATCTTCCTTCGGTGGCGGTGTTGTACCCAAATCTTCCACCGGTAAATCATGCTTGAGAATAGGTTGGCGAAGAAAAATTTCCTCAAGCTCATCTCTTTCTTTCCTAAAAGCTTCACTTTCACTATTCTCCAAATGTTGCTGCAAAGGATTATTAGGAACAAGAACAATAGATGCACATCTGCTCCATTTTAAAATCATTACTAGGCAAGTCAACTTTATAAGGAGTTTTGGTAAATTTAGAAAAGTTAAATTCATAAGGTTCACCGACAAATCTAGTCAAAATTTTCTCTTTCTTACAATCTATAATAGCTCCACAAGTATTTAGAAAAGGTCTACCAAAAATGATAGGACAATGATCACTAGCAACGAGAACCAAGTACCAAAAAGTCGGCGAGGATATTTAATCTTACCACATAGAACTTCCACATCTCGAACAATACCAATTGGAGAAATAGTTTCTCTATTAGCCGGATGAATAACCACATCAATATCTTCAAGTTCACAAGAACCAATTTCGTGCATAATCTCCGTGTAAAGCTCATAAGGAATAGCACTAACACTTGCACCAATATCACATAAACCATAATAACAATGATCACCAATTCTAACGAGATAGCATAGGAACACTAACTTGTTTGGATTTATTAGGATGTGAAACAATATTAGAAGCATCTTCACGTGAAAATAATATGACCATCCTCCACATTTTCAGTCACAAGATCTTTAACTATTGCAACAGCGAGGTTCAATTTTAATTTGTTCTTCGAGGTTCTTTAGGTTTCTTTTCACTTTTATTAACCGCACTAGATATGAAAGAGTACTCCTTCATTTTAACAGGGAAAGGAGTTTTTTCAATATAAGCTTCAGGAATAACATTATCAACGATTTCAATCACTACACATTTATTTACGAGATGAATCAACTTTATCTTTATACGGTTCATGATACTTATCAAAATTCTTCTTAGGCGAGTTCATAATGAGAGGCAAAAGCTTTATAAAGATTTGCAACAACTTGGGAATCAAGACCATATGTAGCACTCATATTACGAAATTTATCGAGTATCCATAAAAGCTTCAATGCATTTATAATCATAAATTATACCCGATTCTCTATCTTTGTCGTTCTCCCATCCTTCGGTATTTTCTTGGATCCGATCAAGAAGGTCTCTTTTAAACTCTTCATTCTTGCGTGTAAATGATCCAGAACAAGAAGTATCCAGCAAGATCTTGTCTTGAAAAGAAAGTCTTGCATAGAAATTATCAATAATAACATTACCAAGAAGCTCATGAATGGGACATTTGAGCATTAAAGACTTCAATCTCCCCCAAGCTTGGGCAATACTCTCTCCATCATGAGGCCGAAATTATATATGCGGTTCCGATCTTTGTGAATTTCACTTGGAGGATAAAATTTGGAATAAAATAAAGGTACAATGTCCTCCCAATCAATAGAATCACCATTCTTCAGCAATTTATACCAGTGCGCCGCTTTACCAGATAGCGATATAGTGAATAGTTTCTTCCTAACTTCATTCATAAAAATACCTGCACATTTGAATAACCCGCATAATTCATGCAAAAACAATAAATGATCACCAGGATGGACAGTTCCATCCCCTTCACAGCGGTTATCCATAACACGTTCAATAATTTTCATAGGTATCTTATATGGTACTACTTCCTCACCTGGCGCTTCATCCACTACCGTTGCAGTAGTAGTAGATTTCCCAAATAGAAATTGAAGAGAAGATCTCTCCATAATGATTTATAGCAGCAGGCAGAAATAAAATCAGCACAAACGAGTAAAGGTTTTCCTTACCAATTCCACTTACCAATAGCGCTTCACTCCCGGCAACGGCGCCGGAAAATAGTCTTGATGACCCACAAGTATAGGGGGTGTATCGTAGTATCTTCGATAAGTAAGAATGTCGATCCCAACGAGGAGCAGAAGGTGTTGGTAGCAGTTTCGATGAAGGATTCACTGTAAATGCTCACAAACAAGTATTCAAGGGGTTTTGATATTGCAGATAAATAAAGTACGAGTAAATAAAATGCGAGAGAAATAATTGCAGCGAGTGGCCCAATCCTTTTTAGCACAAAGGACAAGCCGGTTTGTTTACTTATAATGACCAAACGTTCACGAGGACACACGGGGATTTTAGTCTAGTACTTTCGCTTCATGTGGTTTAATAATCTTCATTGTTTTGATAAGTGTTGTGTGGGTGAACCTATGCTAATGCACCGCCCTTCCTAGGACTAATACATACTTGTGATTATACCCCTTGCAAGCATCCGCAACTACAAGAAAGTAATTAAGATAAATCTAACCACAACCTTAAACTCTGAGATCCTGCGATCCCTCTTGCACCGATATACTAACGGGGGCTCAGGTTTCTGTCACTCCGGCAACCCCGCAATTAGCAACCGAATACAAGATGCACTCCCCTAGGCCCATAAATGGTGAAGTGTCGTGTAGTCGACGTTCACACGACACCACTAGAAGAATGACACCACAACTTAAATATCATAACATTGAATATTACTCAACCATAATTCACTACTAGCATTTAGACTTCACCCATGTCCTCAAGAACTAAACGAACTACTCACGAGACATCATATGGAATACAATCAGAGGTGATATGATGATGAATAACAATCTGAACATAAACCTTGGTTCAATGGTTTCACTCAATAGCATCTACAACAAGTATAGAATAACACGGGAGAGTTTCCCCTATCAAACAATCAAGATTTAACCCGAATTGTTACAGCGGTGACGAGGTGCAGCGGTGGTGACGGCGGTGTAGATGGTGGAGATGATGATGATGATGGTGGAGATGATGTCCCGCTCGATGACGATGGCGATGGCGTCGATTTCCCCCTCCGGGAGGGAATTTCCCGGCGGATTCCTGCCCGCCGGAGAGCTCTTTTCTCTCTCGGTGTTCTCCGCCCCGCGAGGCGGGCTGTAACCCTTCGTGAGGTCCTCTCTGTGGCTTAGGTTTTCGGGACGAAGGAGTACGCGAAGAAAAGGAGGCGAAAGGGGCTGTGGGGCCCCCAGAGCATAGGGTGGCGCGGCCAGGCCATGGGCCGCGCCGCCCTATGGTCTGGGCCCACAGTGGCTCCTCTCTTCTCCCCCTTCTGGCTCCCTCCGTCATCTGGAAAAATAGGAATTTACGTGAAATTCCCTTCCACAGTTGAACTTCCGAAATATTGCGTTCTGACGGTGCTTTTTCCAGCGGAATCCTGGCTCCGGTGCTTGATCCTCCAATGATGATGAAACATGCAAAATAGATGAAATAACATAAGTATTGTGTCCCAATATGAAATATATCAATGAATAACAGCAAATTATGATACAAAATAGTGATGCAAATTGGACGTATCAGGCCATTACGCCGATTTTATGGGTGCATCTGCAGAAGGCGAAAGAATAAACATAGACGACATTATGGGGATGGAGTGAAAACTTATCTCTGCTGTCGCGCCTTTTCCTGAGGAAATCTTGTATATTGAGAACACTCTGTATATTTAAAGCTATTCATTTATTTCCTGTTTCTTTTAGCTTCCGAAAGTTTTCGGTGTATTGTATTTATATTTATTGCTTTGCGAGGTGTGTAAACCAAGGCAAATATCTTGCGATTTTATATATTGTACGAATTTCTATATGTATAGAATTTTTTCGGGTGACAAGCCCCCGAGCCTGTCGAACAAAAAGATGTATATCACCAATATCTTTACTATATTGCAGCACCACGAGTCCGCCTTATTAAAAACCTTCCAGCCCCACTCGGTGCCCTGAAAGGAAAAGAGTGTGTTTGAAACCTCGCGGGCGTTTCAGTACATTGAATGTTTACATATATATTTCGGCTTAAGCGTAAACGCCTAAGCTACGCCACGTTCCAGGGATTTGGCTCGGCAATTCCTGTCTTCTTGTCCTTTATCATTTATGCTCCTCCTTCAATTACTTCGGTGACGATGTACGAGCCTATCCATGGCGACTCGAATTTCTCATGGCTATCTTGCGTAAGCCGAAGGACTAGGTCGCCTACTTGGAAAGATCTTGGTCGCAATCGTCGACTATGGTAGTTTTTCATATCTTGCTGGTACTTGGTGACCCTTGATAATACCTCGTCTCGAGCTTCGTCGAGTGCATCAACGTCATCTTCCAGTGCCTTTCTCGAGGTTTCTTCATCAAACTCCGCCACTCTCGGGGAATTGTGTTCTATCTCTATCGGGAGCACTGCCTCAGCTCCATGAACCAAAAAGAACGGAGTTTCTTGTGTCGATGTATTGGGCGTCGTCCATATACTCCATAGCACGCTAGGCAGCTCCTCTGGCCATGTGTGTCGAGCTTTTTTCAATGGTGTTAGCAGGCGCTTCTTGATGCCATTGCAGATGACGCCGTTCGCTTTCTCGACTTGACCATTGGTTTGCGGGTGCGCAACTGAGGTAAATTGTAATTTGATGCCTACCTCTGCGCAATACACCTTGAATTCCTTGGAGGTGAAGTTGATGCCATTGTCTGTGACGATGCTATGAGGAACTCCAAATCAAAAAACGATACTCTTGATGAACTTGACTGCTGATGCCGCGTCTGGCGAGTTTATCGGCTTTGCCTCAATCCACTTAGTAAACTTGTCGACAGCTACAAGCATATACTCGTATCCTCCTGGCCACGCGTTATGCAATTTTCCTACCATATCAAGACCCCATTGAGCAAAGGGCCATGACAATGGTATTGGCATCAGCTCTGCTGCCGGAGAATGGGGTTTTGCGGCAAACCTTTGGCACGCATCACAAGTACGCACTATGTCCTTTGCATCTTCGATTGATGTTAGCCAGTAGAACCCTGCTCTGAAAACCTTGGCTGCTATAGCTCGACTGCTTGCGTGATGTCCACACACTCCCTCGTGTACATCCTTTAAGAGTACTTGTCCTTCTTCGGGCATAACGCATCGCTGCAATACTCCCGATATACTTCGCTTATACAACTCGCCCTTAATCACAGTGAAGGCCTTGGACCGTCGCATAACTCGCCTGGCTTCTACTGGATCTTCGGGTATTTCTTTCCTTAAGATATATGTGATATAAACCTGCATCCAAGGAACTTGCACCACCATCACCTCATGTGATTGTTCTTCATCTCCCGATGTGCTTGCTTCTGATGTTGCTGGAGCCCCCGAGCCTTTCTCGACCTTCTCCTTTTTCTTTGACTGTTTCTTTGCCTTAGTCGATCTTTCACTTATCTCCTCCCAAAATACGCCGGGTGGTATTGTTAAACACTGCGACCCGATGTTTGCCAGAACGTCGGCTTCATCATTACTGAGTCTACTGATATGATTCACTTTGCATCCATCAAAGAGCTTATCGAGTTCATTGTATACCTCCTTGTATGCTATCATACTGTCATTGACTGCATCACATTGGTTCATCACCTGTTGAGCCACCAATTGGGAGTCGTCGAATATTTTTAATCGGGTTGCACCACAGGCTTTTGCCATCTTCATCCCATGTATCAGCGCTTCATATTCTGCCTCGTCATTAGACGCGTTAGGGAACGTCATCCGTAGTACATATTTCAGCTTATCTCCTTGAGGTGATACTAATATCACGTCGGCTCCAGCTCCTTCTAACCGTTTGGACCCGTCAAAGTTCATAGTCCAGGTTCTCGACAAATCTGGGGGTCCCGTATTTTGCAGCTCCATGCACTCTGCGACGAAGTCTGGTAAAATCTGTGACTTTATTGCTTTTCTTTTTTCATACGTGATGTCCCGAGGGGAAAGCTCTATTCCCCAAAGAGAGACACGACCCGTAGCTTCCGGGTTGTTTAATATATTGGACAAGGGCGCCTCGTTGACTACTATTATCGGATGTGCCGAGAAATAGTATCGCAGTTTTCTTGCGGTTGTGAATACTCCATATGCTAACTTTTGATAGTGCGGGTACCGCTGCTTTGAAGGCGATAAAACTTCGCTGATGAAGTATACCGGCCGCTGGACTCCATGGAGTTTTCCTTCTTCTTCTCGCTCAACCACAAGTACTGTGCTGAACACCTGAGGTGTGGCCGCGATATATAACAGAAGAGGTTCTTTTTCCTTGGGCGCCACCAATATTAGTGGTGTTGAGATTGTGCGTTTGAGATCCTCAAAAGCTCTGTTTGCTTCTTCTTTCCACTCGAATTTTTCTCCCTGTTTAATCAGGGCGTAGAACGGCAACGCCTTTTCTCCCAGCCTAGCGACGAATCTGCTCAAAGCTGCGACTCGCCCGGTTAGCTGTTGTATTTCCTTTAACTTTGTTGGCTTCCGCATCATCACAATGGCCTGAATTTTCTCCGGGTTAGCCTCGATTCCTCTTGCTGACACCAGAAACCCGAGAAGTTCTCCCGCAGGAACGCCGAAAGAGCATTTTGTCGGGTTCAGCTTGAGGCAGAATTTGTCGAGGTTGTCAAAAGTTTCCTTGAGATCATAGATCAAAGTTGACCCTTTCTTTGTTGTTGTGACGACATCGTCAATGTACACTTGAACGTTCTTGTCAATCTGAGTAGCAAGGCATTTCTGCATCATCCGCTGATATGTTGCTCCCGCGTTTTTCAACCTGAAGGGCATTGTTCTATAGCAGAACACGCCATAGGGTGTTATAAAAGCTGTTTTGACCTCATCTTCTTCTTTTAATCGGATCTTGTTGTAACCAAAATATGCGTCCAAGAAGGAAAGACGTTCACAGCCTGCCATGGAGTCGATAATTTGATCGATCCTTGGGAGGGGGAAGTGATCCTTTGGACAATGTTTATTGAGACACGTGAAGTCGACGCACATGCGAAGAACCTCTGTGTTTTTCTTCGGGACCAATACTGGGTTAGCTACCCACGTGGCCTCTGTATGTATCTCTTTGATAAATCCAGTTTCTCTGAGTCGATTAATTTCTGACAGCATAGCTTTGTGGTTTGGTTCCGAAAAACGCCGCAAAGGTTGTTTGATTGGCCTAGCCAATGGATCCAAATTAAGGGGGTGCTCGGCAAGTTCCCTGGGTACTCCTGGCATGTCTGCTGGACACCATGCGAAGATTTCCCAGCGCTCATGGAGGAACTCAACTAGCGCGCTTTCCTATGCGAGATCCATGTTTGGTGCGATAGCTGTTGTCTTCTTGGAATCTGTCGGATGGATCTGTACTTCCTTTGAGTTTTTGGTAGTATCAAAGGTTGGTTCCTTTAGCGACCTCCCTCCATCTGGCAATACGTTGTAATCAGTTGTTAACTTTGACGCCAGATATTCTACTTGCATCCCGAAAGTTTCTGACAGCCGATGAAAATCTTTGTCGCACTTATCTGCTAGCGCAAAACTGTCTTTTACTGTAATTGGGCCTTTGGGTCCAGGGAGTCGCCACAACAGGTATGTGTAATGTGGTACTGCCATAAACCTGGCATACGCGGGTCGTCCTAATAAATCATGATACTGCGACGGAAAATCCACAACTTCAAATTCCAGCTTCTCTCTTCTGTAATTTTCTCGGGTTCCAAACTGAACGTCGAGATTGATCTTTCTCAATGGGTAACTTGGCTTATCAGGTGTGATACCATGGAACCGCGTGTCAGTTGGTGTTAAATTCGCCAAGGATATGTTCATCTTCCTCAATGTATCTGCATACATGAGGTTTAAGCTGTTGCCTCCATCTATAAACACCCGTGAGACGTCGAATCCTGCAATCACCGCCGGCAAAATCAAAGCTGATTGCCCTGGTCGAGGAAGTTGCCGCGGGTGGTCCGCTATGGTGAAGCCGATGTCCTGTCCCGACCAATTCAGGTACTCAATTGTTGGTGGAGGCATCTTTTCTGCCATAAAGACTTGTCGCGAAATTACTTTTTGAGCTCTATTGGATGGCCTGCCCTTCTGAATCATCGAGACCTCCCCATTAGTGTTGATGTAAGGACCGTTCATTGGGGCTGCCGCTATTTGTAACTGGTGTCGATTTTCTTCCGTTATTGCGGGAGGAGGTGGCAGGTGGATCTCACTCCTTGGCCCCTGGGGGTTTCTGTTTGCTGCCTGTGCGTTGGCATGCCCTGCGTACCTATTCAGTGCTTGGAAAGTTTGGCAATCCTTCTACAAGTGCCCCGACTGCCTCTTTCCATTGTTGTCGAGATAAAAGTGCATTTGGTATGGTCTGTTCAACATATCTTCGGGAGATATATACGGCCTCTGGAATCTTGGACCATTATTTTGCCTGCTAGGACGGGGACCATCCCTATAATCGCTACGCTGTTCACCGCTCTTTTGATAATCATCTCGATTATTTCCTCCACTATTTCCTCGGAAAGCAGCCGATAGTTGGCCAGGACCGTCATACTCTGAAAACTGGCGAGAAAAACGTCGTCTATTTTGAATATTTCGATTACGATCGTCCTCAGGCGACCTATGTCGCTTATTGTTGACAACATCTTCTCCATCTGCCCAGCGATTCGCTATTTCCATGAGTGCTGCTATTGTTTTTGGGTTAGTCCTTCCCAAATCCTCGATCAAATCTTTCCTTCGTATTCCAGGGACAAAAGCATCTATTGCTCTTTCGTCAGATATGTTTTCTGCCGAGTTTTTGATAATGTTCCACCTCTGGATGTACATCCTCATCGACTCATCATACATCTGTCGACAGGCTCTCAATTGCTCTATTGACGCATGTTTCTTGCATGTGGATAAGAAATTTTTCACGAACATGTCCTCAAAAGTTTCCCAGCTGTCGATAGATCCGGGTGGTAACTTTTTTATCCATGATCGAGTTGCCCCACTTAAGTGCACTTGGATGCTCTGCATAGCTATTGCTTTAGTTCCACCCGTCAGTTTTACTGTCTCCAAGTAATCAATCAACCAGTCCTCAGCGTCTTGCAATCCGTCAAACTTCTTGTAGTTGTCGGGCAATTTAAACCCAGATGGGACTCGAGTTTTACGAACTCGTCGAGTAAAACAGGGAGCCCGCACATATCCTCCTCATCTACCTCTGGAGAGTGCCGACGTTCTCTCCTTTCTTGTCGCGCCCTATCGACCAGCGCATGTGTCGCTGTATCTCTTGCCGACGTTCTTGGAGGATCTTGCACTGCTACTGTAGGTCGTGGACTATTTTGTCTTGCAGTTCCTTCGGGAGGTGTGCTTGCACCTGCAAACGCCGTACCCATGACTCCAACTCCTGCCATGGCCATGTTATACAATGCTTCTCTTGGATCTCCAGCAGGTGGCCTACTTGCCAGTATGTATGCCTGTGTCGCCATATATCCTGCCTCCGGTGTTTTGGGGGATAATGTTCCTTCTCGTGTCTATTGACATAAAGGACATGTCGAGGTTCTGGATCAGATGCTCCCTCTCGCCTTCAGGTATGTTCTGCATCCGAGATCTTCCCCTGTTGCGAGCGTCCCTATGATTATCTCCGGAAGTTCCTGATTGTCGACTCAACTCAACTCTTCGCCTGCTTGACGCGGAAGCGGCGGCTCTCCTCTTTTCAAGTTCAATTCTATGTTTTTCGAGTTCTCGTCCAGCGCGGGCGAGTTTATATTGATACGCCTGCAACTCTTCAGCTGTTGCAGTTGTATTCATCGGCTCTGTGCCGCTCATGGCTCTTGCCGCTCTGTCCCAGGCTGCTTGCGGGAGTTGCACCATCTGTCGTGTTGCAGGCCCGACATATTTGGTGCCCAAACCTCGCATGAGATCAGCGGGATCGACGTATGGGTTTCCCAAATCATCGAAAGCCTCTGATGTCTCCGGCTCTGATCGACTTGCCTCTCCAATTGCATAAACTTGATGATATTTTGAAGTTTGATTTTCATCAGGGTCGGTGACACCGTCGTATAGATCGGCGAAGACCTCCCGTATAGAAGTGGATCGGTCGATGAAGTCGAAAGTATCGACACTGTCTGAGTCGCTGCTTATATTTGAGTCTGCAGACGACCCGAAAGACATGTTGCTGAAGATCTTGACGAGTTTTCCGCTTGAAGCGGGCTTGGTGAAGATTGTTGGCGAGATCTCTTCTTCGCCAGACTCAAACGATGACACCGATCCCGAGGAATCAAAATCGACTACGACCGATCTCCACGAATCCGGTATCGCGAGACGGTGAGATCCCTCCTTCCCGATGCGGAAGTGGAACCTTCCGAACGTCATCTCCATGGGCTCCTCCAGATATGCATATGCATCCACACGGGAGGGCGGGTGAGGAACAAAATCAACTAGATCAGTTTCGATCTGTTTACCTCTGTCCATCGCGTTGCTTGCCACCGAAGATGTCTGATACGCGCGAAGCACACGTCCATTGGGAACCCCAAGTGGAAGGTATGATGCTTATAGAAGCAAGTTTCCCTCAGTATGAAACCAAGGTTATAGAACCAGTAGGAGCCAAGAAGCACCTGAAGGTTGTTGGTGGAGGAGTGTAGTGCGGCGCAACACCAGTGAAACCGGCGCCAACAACGTGGAACCTGCACAACACAATCAAAATACTTTTCCCCAACGTAATAGTGAGGTTGTCAATCTCAACGGCTTGATAAAAACAAAGGATTAAACGTATCGAGTGGAAGATGATGTTTGTTTGCAAAGAACAGTAAAGAACAATGATTGCAGTAGATTGTATTCAGATGTAAAAGAATGGACCGGGGTCCACAGTTCACTAGTGGTGTCTCTCCAATAAGATAACTAACATGCTGGGTGAACAAATTACAGGTGGGCAATTGGCAAATAAAGATTCAATACATATCAATGATGATTACTATGAGATTTAATCAGGGCATTACGACAAAGTACATAGACCGCTATCCAGCATGCATCTATGTCTAAATAATCCACCTTCAGGTTAGCATCCGCACCCCTCCGGTATTAAGTTGTAAACAACGAGATAATTGCATTAAGTATGGTGCGTAATGTAATCAACACAAATATCCTTAGACAAAGCATCGATGTTTTATCCCTAGTAGCAACAACACATCCACAACCTTAGAACTTTCTGTCACTATCCCAGATTAAATGGAGGCATGAACCCACTATCCAGCATAAATACTCCCTCTTGGAGTTACAAGTATCAACTTGGCCAGAGCCTCTACTAGCAACGGAGAGAATGCAAGAACATAAACAACACATATATGATAGATTGATAATCAACTTGACATAATATTCTAGATTCATCGGATCCCACCAAACACAACATGTAGCATTACAAATAGATGATCTTGATCATGTTAGGCAGCTCACAAGATCTAAACAATGATAGCACAAGCGGAGAAGACAACCATCTAGCTACTGCTATGGACCCATAGTCCATGGATGAACTACTCACGCATCAATCCGGAGGCGGGCATGATGATGTAGAGCCCTCCGGTGATGATTCCCCTCTCCGGCAGGGTGCCGGAGGCGATCTCCTGAATCCCCCGAGATGGGATTGGCGGCGTCTCAGTAAGGTTTTCCGTATCGTGGCTCTCGGTACAGAGGGTTTCGCGACGAAGGCTTTAAGTAGGCGGAAGGGTAGGTCAGGGGGCGACGCGAGGGGCCCACACGCCAGGGCCGCGCGGCCAGGGGCCAGGCCGCGCCGCCCTGTTGTGTCGGCGCCTCGTGGCCCCACTTCGTATCTCCTCCGGTCTTCTGGAAGCTTCGTGGAAAAATAAGACCCTGGGCGTTGATTTCGTCCAATTCCGAGAATATTTCCTTTGTAGGATTTCTGAAACCAAAAACAGCAGAAAACAGCAACTGGCACTTCGGCATCTTGTTAATAGGTTAGTGCCGGAAAATGTATAATAATGCTGTAAAGTATGTATAAAACATGCAAGTATTGTCATAAAAGTAGCATGGAACATAAGAAATTATAGATACGTTTGAGACGTATCAATGTCGACGATGTTGAACGTGCCATCAAGATCAGCTCCTTGTCGCCTCTAGTCCCCACGGTCGGCGCTAATTCACAAGGTATCAACTTGTCAATGCCTACGAGTTGAAGACTAGGGTTTCGTGAAAGTAGAGGGCAAGTAGATCTCGAAGGTTTCAGCCGGAAAAGTACTCGACTATTAGAAAACTAGGGTTGTGTTGACAATGAATCGATCCTCTCTTTGTCCCTCGACTCCCCCTTATATAGGAGGCGGAGCCGAGGGTTTCGTGATGTACAAGTTACAAAGTCCGGGAGACTCTTTGAGTTCGTCCCGTAATAACTACAAGTCATTATTCCTAATACAACTCTATATTTCCAAACTATTCCGTAACTGGGATTCCAGGCTTCATAAACTTTGGGTCTTGGTCCTTCAGTAAACCCCGGGTACCATCTTCGGCAGGCCCATTGGGGATGCCTATGTCAGATGGAGACTCTCGGGTGTTTAGGTTTTCACAAGATCGTGAATAAATAGCGGAAGGGCAAGATGGGTGGCCGCCTAGGGGGCCCACACCAGCCCTTGGCACGGGCCCACCCTTGGCCGCGCCATGGGGTGGTCTGGCCGCCCTGTGGCGCCTCTTCGACCCCCTCTGGACTCTGTCTTTGTTTCGGTAAAATAGTGACTTCGATTTTTGTTTCGTCCAATTTCGAGAATATTTCCTGTACAACTTTTCTGAAATACAAAACATCAGAAAATAGGGAACTGGCACTGTGACATCTTGTTAATAGGTTAGTGCCGGAAAATGTATAAAAACACAACAAAGTGTAAGCAAAACATGTATAAATTGGTGTAAAATAAGCATGGAGCATAAAAAATTATAGATACGTTGGCAACGTATCAGCATCCTCAAGCTTAACTCCTGCTCGTCCTCGAGTAGGTAAGTGAGAACAAAATAATTTTTGAGGTGACATTAAGCTAACACAATCTTGATCAAGTTATTGTAAAGAATTGTAAGCTATGATCAAAGTACTCTAAACATATACATGATAAATATAATTCTAACAATAGAACATAGCAACTATGTTATAACATGAGAAGTAACTCAAACAAAGGATCATAAATAATTGTGCATTGAAAGCAACTGTTTGTTTTTGAGCATAGAGAAAACATAGCAAAGTCGTACTCAACATGTCCTTTATGAAGCAGCAAAACATAAATGCTAGGACACCTTTAAAGTTCAAAGGGTGACTAGATACAAGTAATTTGAGAACAAGCAATAGCATAATCATGAATCAATCAATAATAATTTTGGGACTATGCACATTAGACTAAGAATGACAACTATGCTCTCTTAATTGGTGCATAAGTAGGAGATGAAGACTCAACATAAAAGTTAAAGAAAGACTCTTTGCAGAGTAGGCAAGATTAATAAGTTTTATAAACCTTCCAAAAAGTATGGTACTCATTAGCTTTGAACTCTCATTGCCCCTATCATAAGCATCTGGAATGGTTAAAGTTAATGTGAGGGATGAGTTATATGCTTGAAAAATCACAAGTTGAAAATATCGTGACCCTTGAATACGAGTACCTAAACCTCGTGCCCCTTGAACATAATTCGAGTGAAAGAACAAGAGCTAAACGCAATACTAGCAAACTAGAACACTTGCAGAACAATATGAGCGAAAAGTAGAGCGTTCTATGCAATTAAAACGACCGTGTCTTTCTCCAAAAAAATATGTCAGGATCCAACCATATGCTATAGCAAATAAAACAAAACAAAAATAAAGATGCTCCAAGAACAACACATAGCGTATGAAGCAATAAAAATATAGCGCATAGAAAGATGAATTGATGCTTTGTTGATGAAAAGGAGATGCCAAAGGCATCCCCAAGCTTTGACGCTTGTACCTCTTGGATATTTATTTGGGTGACATGGGCATCCCAAGCTTGAGTTTTTGTCTATACTTCATCTCATTACATCATTCTTATCCCTACACTTGAAAACTTCCTTCATACAAAACTTCACACAATTCTTATTAGCAGCATTAGTACAATCAAAATAAAAAATCTACTTGGGTTTAGTTCTAACATATATCAAACATTTATTAAATCATTAACTACTGTAGCAACCTATTCAAGAATCCCTTTGCTCAAAAGAACTAAAAAAGAAAGAGATTAAGAGGCAAATGCAAATAGTGGCAGAAATCTGTCAAAACAGAACAGCAGGTAAAAATCAATTTTTTCGAAAATCTTCGGTTGCTCGAATTGAAAAGTGTTCAACTAAAGAAAGTTATATAATAACGTGGGGCATATGCAAAAAAATTGGCAGCTTAAAATTCAGCTATGGCTGTGAATACGAAATTTTATGGTGACAGCACATAATCTGTTTTCAGGACAGTAACTTCCCCAAATCTTACTTTCTCTCTATTAGAGGCTATTCTTGGCACAAAAACAAAATAAAAGTGATAAGGAGAGGTTATTACAGAGGTAATAACTTCCAATACTCAACAAAAGAAAAATTACAGAAATAAAACATGGGTTATCTCCCAAGAGTGCTTTTCTTTAAGGCCTTTCAGCTAGGCGCAGAAAAAGAGCTAGCATCAAGTATTATCAAGTGAAGAAGCATCAACATCATAACTTGTTCTAATAATAGAATCATAAGGTGACTTCTTTCTTTTCCGAGGGAAGTGTTCCATACCTTTCTTGAGTGGGAATTGATATTTAATAATTTCATCTCTCATATCAATAGCAGCACCAATAGTTCTAAGAAACGGTATTCCCAAAATAATTAAACAAGAAGCATTGCATTCAATATCCAAAACAACAAAATCAACGGGGACAAGGTTATTATTAACCATAATAAGAACATTATTGACTCTCCCCAAAGGTTTCTTTATATCAATATCAACAAGATGAACATCCAAATAACATTGTTTCAATGGTGGCAAATCAAGCATATCATAGATTTTCCTAGGCATAACAGAAATACTTGCACCAAGATCACATAAAGCATTGCAATCAAAGCCATCTACTTTCATCTTAATGATGGGCTCCTAGCCATCTTCTAAATTTTTTAGGAATAGAAGCTTCTCGTTTTAATTTTCCTGCTCTAATTTGCATGAGAGCATTTGTAATATGCTTCGTGAAAGCCATATTTATAGCACTAACATTAGGACTTCTAGCAAGCTTTTGTAAGAACTTAATTACTTCGGAGATATTGCAATCATCAAAATCAAAGTCATTATTATCAAAGGTAAGAGGACTATTGTCTCCCATACTCCGAAAAAATTCAGAACACTTATCAGAAACAATTTCAGTAGTTCTAGTCAATTTTGTATAAGGAGCGAGGACTTTTCCTACACCAATTATTTTACTATTAATAGTACGAGGGTGGCTAGCATTTGAGACTTCATTACTACTGGTAGTGATGATGGTACAAATTTTAGTCATATTATTGTTTCTAGCAATTTCATCATCTCTTTCCCACCTAGCATGCAATTCCGCCAACATTCTAACATTTTTATCAATTCTAACTTGAAAGGAATTCAAAGTTTTACTTTCTTTAACATCATGAGGCATAGATTTTAATTTAAGAAATTAAACATCATGAGCAAGGCTATCAACTTTAGAAGCAAGAACATCAATTTTGCCAAGCTTTTCCTCAACAGTTTTATTAAAACCAGTTTGTTTACTAATGAAGTCCTTAGCATTACTTCAAGATCAGAGGGTGTGTCGTTTTTCTAAACATGTTTGTCTTCAGTGACCGTTTGCGTCCCTCGTGACCGGAAATCCGTCTGGAGTTTGCTCCAGCGGGGCGACACAAAGTGACCGGGCAGTCCGCGGCGACGCAAATCTAGTCCAAATATGCATCAGGTTTGTGTCTCCGCGGACGCTCCGCGGTCGCGCCAAGCGTCCTCCTTTTCTTACCCGGTCCCGCAAGTCAGGGACATCGAAATCGACCGCTTTGATTTGCTTCTTTTTTCCCTTCTTTGCTGCCCTAGTGTGACGCCACCACCCCAACCCCACCCGCCGCCGTCCCGCTGCAGCGCCACAGTACTCGCCGTCGGCTCCGTTGTCGCCGCGCGGGAGAGTAGGATCGTACTCGGGGTTGGCTTCGGCGTGTACCTGCCGGCTGTTTTGGGGCCAAACGTTGCCGGTTGCACCGCCCTTTCGCGCCGCCCACGACATGTTCGGTCAGTTGCGCTGGTAGGTTTCTTCTCCTGTTTTCGGCGCTATTGTGCGCGGCCATTGATCCACATTTCGTACCCACGCAGATGGACATGTGGCATATGGTGGAGAAGTTCCGCGCAGAGATCATTGAATCCTCTTCCGACGAGGAGTCCGATCAGCCGACGTAGATATTGGCAACTACTGCGGCCTCCATGATCCACGAGTTCACCTCAAACCCGGGGCCGGTGCACCGGGGCTCTGTCAAGGGGCGCTCCAAAAACCTGCCGCGCAACAGAGTGGAAGGGCAGCTCTAGCTCCACAAGGACTACTTCCACCTCACCGATCCGGTGCTCAAGGAAAAAAAATGTTTCGGCACCGACACAGGATGTCAAGGGAGCTGTTCTTGGTCATTCTCCGGGGCGTCAGAAACTACGACCCCTACTTCCAATGCAGGCCCGATGCAACAGGTGCGCTAGGCTTCACCTCCTACAAAAAATGCTCCGCGGCTATTCACATGCTCTCATATGGAATGGCTGCTGATATATTCGATAAGTATCTTCGAATGGGTGAGAGCACCTTCCTTGGGGCCATGTACAGGTTTTGCCGAGCCGTGATTGCCGTGTTCGGACAGTATTATTGTAGGGAGCCAAATGTTGAGGATACAAGGCGGCTCCTGTCTATCAACGAGTCTAGAGGGTTCCCATGAATGATTGGCAACATAGATTGCATGCAGTGGGAGTGGAAGAACTGTCCATTTGGATGACAGAGTCAGTACATCGGGCATGAGGAGGAACAGACGGTCATTCTTGAAGCTGTCATATCTCAAGATTTATGGATTTGGCATTCATTCTTTGGCATGGCCGGTTCCAACAATGACATCAATGTGTTGCACCGATCACCGGTTTTCAACAGGCTCATGCAAGGCAAATCTCCCCGGGTGAGCCACGAGGTCAATGGAAATGAATATGACAAGCCATATTATCTTGCTGATGGCATCTACCCTGACTGGGCCACACTGGTGAAGACTGTCCGTAATCCAAACTCCGAGAAGACGAGGAGGTTTGCCAAGATGCAAGAGGCTTGCAGGAAAGATGTGGAGCGTGGATTTGGTGTGCTCCAAGCTCGGTGGGCAATTGTCCGTCACCCGGCAAGAACATGGTCGCTGAAGACCATGCATGAGGTGATGACATGCTGCGTGATCATGCACAACATGATCGTTGAAAACGAGCGTCCTGATGGCCGCAATGAGAACCACTGGGAATTCCAAGGTGAGCTGGTTGCGCCACTTCCTGGAGCTTTATCTTGGGAGAACTATCTACATATGAATGTAGAAGTCACTCACGAGAACGGGTGCAAATGGCTGCATACGGATCTGATTGAGCATCAGTGGACATTGGCTGGCCATGAAGACCATGCCTAGAGGAATACTATCTGTTTTCATATAGACTTTTCAAAATTTGAATGTAATAACTATGACTTTGTTGAAACTCTTTATTTTGCTGTTTGCAAACTTCATAATTCATGGAAACGCGGAAATGCGTCGGGCCGCTGGAGGCACCCCCAGACGCAAACAGACGCGCGGACAAAAACGGTCTTTCTCGCGTCCGCTACGCGACGGAAAATGATGCTCGCGGAAACCGATTTGCGTCGCGCCGCTGGAGATGCCCTAACAACTCCAAGGCAAGTGCACGGTACAAAATTTCAGGCAGAGAGACACCGGTAAGAGCCACAACAGACACGGCAACTACATGGGGAAAACTTTGAGGGTTAAGTATTGTATATACGCAATGTGCATGAACTGAGGATGAGAGTGGATGAGCGAGAGCATCGCAAGTATGAAGCAGACACGCAGAGAACATTGCAAGATCATTTACATTGGCCCAGGTACCAGACAGGGAGCTGCAGAAGTGAATGTTAAACCGAATTCTGGATGCATGTCAGCATGTGCTTTACAGTTCTTGAACAACTTGTGACGTGCATACATAAAACCACATAAAGCATACCAAGAAGAAGAGGGCACACAAAAGAATTATTTGTTTTAAAAACGTGTAAGGGTGCACTCAATGTATCTTAGTACTACAAATTTATTTTCCCAATAATTTGTGTACAACTTCATCATATGCAGATGCATCCTGTGTATGTCTGTCTCTGTCCCCGGACCAGTGGAACACATCACATAAGACGAGAGAATCAAGCAATACAGGTTTAATCAATCAGACCCAATGACAAATCTCTACCTAGCTTAATTCTACCACTAGTACCAATCAAGCAGCTATCTGGCAACAGTTTCGATCAAAATACGAGCCGATGTACGTGTCTTCTAATTGGTGGTGGTGGGATCAATGGCGGAAACCTTGGGCACAGGTACGGGGAATCTGTGAATCTCGTCGGCCCAGGGGTTCCCGGCCATGTCGCTCTCCCTGGCCGGGTTGACGGAGCGGAGCGCCCTCCAGACGGCGCTGTTGCACTTGAACCCTGAGCCAAACGCGATCTGCCACGTCCTGTCCCCCTTCTTGATCCGGCCCTTGGCCTCGGCGTAGGCGAGCTCGTACCAGAGCGAGCTGCTGGAGGTGTTACCGAACCTGTTGAGCGTCATCCTGGACGGCTCCATGTGCCACTCCGACAGCTGCAGGCTGCTCTCCATCTTGTCCAGCACGCCCCGGCCGCCGGCGTGGATGCAGAAGTGCTCGAAGGCGAGCTTGAAGTCCGGGATGTAGGGCTTGACCTTGGCGTTGAAGAGCTTCTTGGCGGCCAGCGTGGCGAAGAAGAGCAGCTGCTCGCTGACGGGGAGCACAAGCGGGCCGAGCGTGGTGATGTTGGTCTTGAGCGCGCCGCCGGCGATGGCCATGAGGTCCTTGGACAGCGACACGCCCGTCTTGCCGTCCTCGTCCTGCTGCTGGTACACGCAGCCAAAGGCACTGTCATCGGCGCCCTTGTGCGTGCGCACCGTGTGCACCAGCTGGTACTTTGAGCGGCGGCGGGCCGCGCGGCGGTTGGAGAGCAGGATGGCGGCGCCGCCCATGCGGAAGAGGCAGTTGGACACCAGCATGGAGCGGTTGTTCCCGAAGTACCAGTTGAGGGTAATGTTCTCCATGCTGATCACCACGGCGTACGTGTTGGGGTGCACCCGGAGCAGGTCCTTGGCGAGGTCGACGGCGATGAGCCCGGCGCTGCACCCCATGCCGCCGAGGTTGTAGCTGAGGATGTTGCCCCTGAGCTTGTAGTGGTTGACGACCATGGAGGCCAGAGACGGCGTCGGGTTGAAGAGGCTGCAGTTGACGACGAGGATCCCGATGTCCTTGGGCCTGACGCCGGTCTTGGCAAAGAGCTGGTCGAGCGCGCCGAACATGACGGTCTCGGCCTCCCTGCGCGCGTTGGCCATGGAGGGGTTGGGCGGGAGGTTGAGCACGGCCTCGGGCAGGTATGTGTCCTCGCCGAGCCCAGAGCGCTCGACGATCCGGCGCTGGAATTCCACGTTGTCGTCCGTGAAGGTGCCGAGCTTCTCGGTGCAGTCCATGAAGCGGGCCCGGCTGCAGCGGCGCTCGTCGTCGGGCTTGTAGCAGGCGAAGTCGACAAGGTACACGGGCCGCGGGCGGGTGAGGAGGTAGGCGGTGCAGGTGGCGACGAGGAGAGCCGAGCAGGCGAGGACGGAGACGAGGTTGTACTGCAGGTGCAGCCAGAGGTCGGCGAGGTCGTGCAGCGTGAAGGTGGAGAGGTGCGCCGCGACGAAGCCAGGCAGGGGAAGCACCGCCAGGTAGGCGCCGTGGGTGATGAGGTAGTGGTACCCCAGCTTCACGTACTTGAGCTTCACCGACTGCGTGAAGTCCGGCAGCCTCGCCGGCGCCCTCGCCGGCGCGGGAGCGAACGGCTGTGTCGCCGTCGTGGTTTGGGCTGCCGCGGCCATCGCGGCGGCCGTGCCGCGGGAGGAGCAAAGGTTGCCCATCGTGGCCGGCAGGGTTGTCGTCCAAAGATCGTTTGGCGAGGAGAGGCCGCCGGGAACGGGGGGTGTTCGTGTCGCCTGCGTATGTGTCTCTGGATCGATCGGCTCGGCGGCTTTAGCTCTGGGTTGGACGTGGGGCGACCGGCAGCTTATATAGACTCGATCCATCGGTCGACCGGTTTTCCAATCCTAGTCGGAGGAGACTCAGAGACCTGCAGTGGCACAACAATACTCTGGTTTTAGGCGGCCTACTAATCTCAATCTGGAGTGTGTTCGGACATAACGTGTAGGAGTGGAGCTGTTAGCATGAAGTGATTTGGTAGTTCTCAGCTAGCTGAAAATTAAAGTTCGTGCTTAGTAAAATTCTACACCATTTGATTGCATCGTTATCTATGCATATCAGTTGCAAGTTGGGTTTGCAACTCGATTTTTTCCAGTTGCAAGTGGAGTTGCAAGTGAGATTTTTTTTAACAAATTGCAAGTGGAATTGCAACTCAGAAAAATTATTCGGACCATTATATTTGTTTCGTGATTCATGCTAGTCATCATTTGCAACATCAGTCGACTGAGAAATAGTCATACCCTAGTATAAAACCACCACATTTATAGGCAAATTTACGAATGGTGTCACTTTATATTTTTCTTTTTAAAAAGCCACCACATTCTTTTGTAGTTTTCATAAAAAACACTAAGCTCATAATTGACCTCGAATTGACAACCATTCTAACAAGTGGACCCAACCGTCAGAGCGAATTTGCCGAAGTGGACTTGTCAACTCATTGAAAAATTTAAAAATCCCAAAATGAAATAAAAAATAAATTTATTTGGAGGTCCCCTTCATCTTGTGTCTGAAATCCTATCACCGCAACTAGTCAACCCACCAGTCTGCCATCGCCTTGCCACCACCTCGCTGATCAGTGCATTTCCTCGCCGAGCGCGGCCACCACACTACCTCTGCGGCTGCTTCTGCCGTGACTTCCATGGACTACGACAAACCCAGCGCCGACACGGGAGCGGCAGAGCAAGGCAGCGTACATGCGAGAAGCAAGCGTGAACTCGTCAGAATGTAGCAGGGGTGGGAGAAGCACATGATAGGGGATGGACCAAGAGGCAACGGCGGAGCTAGGCGAAACGACAACAGAAGACATAGAAGCGGTCGGGAGGGTGTACAGGCACCGCAACATCAGCTTGAACAACAACGCTAGATGACATGGTCCGGTAAACAATGGCATCGCTGTACAGAGCATGCGGCGATGAACGGAAGTGTCCAGTAGGGCAAGAAGCTCACCGTGGTCAAGATGGTGTGCGCATAGACGACATAGGAGTAGCGGAGGCGGCGTCACGGTCGAAGGGACTAATTCGTAGTTAACTGAGAAAGTTGCATCCCATATTGCAACTCACCATTAACACGAATCATAAAGCTAATTTAACGGCCCAGAGATATTTTACCTAGTTGCACTTCACCCATGATTGAAAAATCTGAGTTGCAACCTAACTTGTTTCTTAAATACAGGAATCACAAATTATTTGTGGTGTAGAATTCGATTGGGAACTAAAGTTAATTCACGGCTAGTTTAGAACTTGTTATGGGAAGCGTGACCCTGATGAACTCGAGGAGAGTCTCGCGGCATTGCGTGATCCGGACATGAAATCCCGGCACGTAGTACGGCGGAGCAACACGAGGGACGTACGATGACTCTTACGTTACGTACGTGAAGCTCCTAAAGAAACCGGGCCGGGGCCGGGGAAACGCTCACGCTCCCAGCGTGACCGGCATCGGCATGGGGACGGGGTTGCCGGTGCCACACTCGGCGTCTTCCGCCGTCGCTCTCGGCCGGTCACCGGTCTCAGCTAGTCAGACAGGGCAACTAACCTACTAACAGCTACCCTGTTCAGCGTCAGCTTAACCGTGGGCGCGCGAGACACTTTTCACCGTGGCCTGAACCTGAATTGATCATCATCATCGATCCACCGGTTAATTAGCTCGTGAGGAAAACGGATTGATTATCAGTATATCCGCCCATCCGATCACCCCTCGCTTTCATCGCGCAGGCAAGCTACTGATACCATCGCTCTCACGCGCGCGGGAGCCGTCCCAGCAAGTTTCCTCGCCGGCCTTTCAGGTGAATGCGAATCGGAGCAGGTCAGAGCGGTAGCCTTCCGGTCAGCGTCATCGGCGTTTTTTAGTACCGGCAGTTAGCAGCTCTGCACCAACGCAGGCTGACCGGCCGGAAAACGTCCCGTCAACGGCGGCCAGCCTCAACCAAGGGAAGGAGGAAGAAGCATCGAAGATGAACTCGCAAGTCAGGTACTTGCGCATAGGAAAATGCAGGATGATTAGAGTGGAAAATGTGAAGCACGTATGGTGGTGACTTGGTGAGGTTTGGTTCCTTCTGACAGCGACGAAACCTATGCAGGTACTAGTCTAGTACAGTAGTCTAGTACTAACTCCGATTCAAGGAATAAGGCGTCTTTGTTTTACGTGTTTTTTGTTTGACCAAGAATTACTTTAAATATATAAAGATTGTTTGTATAAAATTGGCATCATTAGAAAGTGCATTTCAATACGAATCCAACGATACTAATTACATATAATATACTAATCAAGATTGTGTTGCTCAATTTTTATGGTCAAAGTTCGTCTTGGAATACGCGTGCGGAGGTAGTACAAGCTTACAAGTGAAGATGTAGTCGCAAGTCAGCTACTTGCGCGGATCAACAACCACATGGCATCCTGATTGCTCAATCCACAATAAATTAGAAGACGAAAAATGTTTAGGTGTACGGCTCAACAACCTTTGCAAAGATATATCCACAAACTACTTTACAACATGCGACTACTTTCTATGTACACGTACTTCCTACATTGAAAACTGACACTTCTCTATTCATTTCGCGCCATGGTTGACATGATCAAATCTTTACTGCAGAATAGGAACACACCATCCATCCAGTTCTACCGCAAAATCGTTTGTTTCTCCTGCTATTCCATGGGCAGCGCAAATTGACCCCTAGAACTGAACCAGCAGCTCGTACCTCACAGTTACCTCGCTCATCTGCTAGTCCCTTAGAAGATAAGACACACTACCAACTCATGAACACGCTGTCATTTGAACACGGCGTCCGATCATGCCACTACTCTACCCAAACCTCACAATAACTTTACCGCTCTTTGTAGTTTCGATAGCTGTCAAACCTTAGGATGGAGGCAAGAACATTGGAGGCAATAAATGGATCTTGATTACCATACTTCACAATATCCCGTAAGTAAAATAGATGCACTTGATGCTGCGAGTCTAGGCCTCAACCCATATTCCGTGAGAACTACTCACACATGATTAAATCAACAATTATAAACAATATATTATAAAGTGGTTATTTTTACGAGCCACTAGTGGGCATTTCTTCTAACCAAAATTTTGGTTCGCTTTTTTTTGGTTAAAAAAAACAGTTTTGAAAAATGATAACCGATATTGGCATGAAAATTTAGGAAACCGGAGATTCGGTTAACAGATAATTCAATTCAGTTTACAGTTAAAACCAAATGAACCAACTAACTCACTTGAACAAATAGTAGGCGTTACCAAAGAAAGCACGCGACAAGTGAGCACTAATGGTGGAGGGATACTATTCAGGAGGCTGTGACACTCGTGGATCTGATGCATTGCTCGTGAGACATTGAAACAAGCGGTAGCTAAGATTGCGAGTAATGTGATATATTGTGCATGATTCACACTATGTTCAGAAAATCTAGTACATCAACAACGAAACTCGTATAATGAATAATTTGTGGAACATCCAACGTAATTGGGCCTCTATGTAACTATGTTAAAAAAGGCTAGTACATGAAACAATTTGTGGGACATCTAATGTAATTGGGCATCTATGAAGCGATGGGATTATGCCCAAATTGATGATAGGTTGCTCAATTCAATCGTTCGTTCTGGTTCGTTGGTGGGGCTAAAAATAATTTCTACCAAATTTAATTCGGGTAATACAAAAGGAGTTTTGGTTAGTTTAGTTTGAGCTTCGGTTTCATTGTTTTTATACTGATCCTCACTCATGACCACCTATTGATTTTTGTCGTACTACCCTCTTTTTTATCCTCTCATGGTCACCTAGGGCCTAGGGGCATGGGAATAAAATAATTTCGAACCATGTCGCCACAATACCACTTTTACCTTACTTAAATCATGCTTCAATACCATCACCGATGCAATACTTCAGTAACCTAAATATTGAATTATTATTATCATATATAAAAGCTGAACAACTTTGCTGCAACTACTGCGTTTTGGCGTGCATGAACAATACCATCAAAAATTTCGGTAATTTCTTGCGTGTAATTTTTCACCGGTTTATAGTATTTTTTCCACCAAAAAACTTCTTTACAATATTTTTCTTTTCCACAATACGTTTTTACGTAAAATTTTGACTGTAATTTTTCCTAGTTTACAGTCATTTTTTATTTTCCCGGTGTGGTTGATGTGGGGTTAAAACCGATGGCTTGGGCGAAAGCCTTGGCAGGTCTATCCGAAGCCGATGACGGTGACACTCTTGGGCGTCATTCCCCTCTTTGGAGGCGTCTTCGTAGAGCCTCGGCTTTGCCCCCATCATGGTCAGATGTCTCTAGGTAAAAACCTTGACCCTTGTTGGGTCGAGCAACAGCGTCGTTTCAGTGTCGCTCCCCTTCTTGAAGACGTTGCTTCTGAGATCTCGTCGTTCGCTTGCATCCTCGCCACGTGGTCACCTGTGGTTGGTGTCTGCACTAGTCTAGTTGGTTGGTGGGGACTCCGGTGCTGTCTGACGGCGACATTCAACGCTCTTCATTTGCTCGAGGCGAAGACATCATGGCGGTTGACTTGCTTCTGAGATCTCGTCGTTCGCTTGCATCCTCGCCACGTGGTCACCTGTGGTTGGTGTCTGCACTCGTCTAGTTGGTTGGTGGGGACTCCGGTGCTGTCTGCCGGCGACATTCAACGCTCTTCATTTGCTCGAGGCGAAGACATCATGGCGGTTGCTTGTTGTAGTCGTGCTCCTCTTTATTTTTGGGTGTCATTTTTCTCCTTGTGCTTGTATTGTAAACAGGTATCCCCAATGTCGTGGTTCTAACTCCTGGCTGGTTGAGGACTTTGTTAATTCAAAATCGGGCTCTCGTGAGCCTTTTATCTAAAAAAAATGTTACTCAGATGAGTTCTCCATGGTTGGTTTAGGAGAGTATTGGGAATACTGTTTCCCAATTATCCATATCTGTTGGTTGAGAGATTCCATCTCTTGCCTGCTGCTATTGAGATAGTTCAGCCTTCTCTACACCGCGAGTCTGCTGGCACCGTGATGGTAAAGGGACAAACAGTAATTTAGCATTCATAAATCGATTCCAACTAGTACTCCTTTCGCGCCACCCCAAAAATATATGTGAAACGGAGCATTATCAGAGCTGTAGCCTTGCAGTCCATATCTTCCGTTTTTTAGTACCAGCAGGTTGCAACATAAGCTGACCGGAAGGGATCCCGTCAACGGAAAACAGTGGGAAGGAGGAGGCATCGAAGATGAACTCGCAACTCAGGTGCTTGCGCACATCAGCAACGAGACCGCCTCGTAATTGGTCAATGCAGTATGATAGAGCGAGAAAAGTTGAAGCAAGTTGCGTCTCGTGTATGGCGAGGGTTTGGTTTCTTCCGACAGCGCGGTGTCTTTGGCTCAACAACCTTTGCAATTCCAAGATATTCAGAATCTGGGTGTTCTACAAACTTAACAAGAAGTATATTTTGCATTGAGAGCGACAGTCTCCTACACGTTTTTGGCAACTTGGCGGAATGGTTGACATGACGAAATACTTTACAGAATGGGAACGCACCAGCCAATTCTACCACAAATTCGTTTCTTCTGCTAATCCTGGCGTGACATCTACATGGACAGCGACAACTCCTATAACTGGACCATCAGTTCATACCTCATACTTACATTGCTAATCTGCTAGTATAATGTATCGGGGCTTCATATGTACATCAGCACGCTGACAGCAGAATGTTCAAGATACGCCATGATCAATAAGCAACCCCACCCGCGAACGCGTCTCCATCATCGTTGGTCAGGCTCTCGGTTAACCAGTATCCATCCCACGAGCCTCCAACTCTCTACAACAGCAACCAATTCAAAATAACCGGTAGCTGGAATGTAGGAAACAGAGAGATATGCTGATAGGTACCTGAATCATTGTAAATTGGAATATCTCTTCTTCCTCCGGACGAGCTCCTCGGACCCAGACTCTCTGCTTAAACTGGTTCTGTCGGTACAATGAGATATTCGTCACAATCTTTGTTAAAAGTTGGACAGAGGAGACTGGTAAGGTGGTAATCGTGATCTTATTTCAGCACAACTTTCATCTCTTTTCTCTTATTTTGACTCATTCAAACAAATAAACGGAAGCCAAGAGGAAAACCTCTTCAACCCATAATCTGCTCAATATTTCTCTTTCTTTGTGGGCAAGCAGCACTCTGTAAGTTGAGTGGTGAAATATCCGCCGGAAACGTTCGAACTGAAACAGTACCGGCGGCAATTAGTAAGGATGTCAACTGCTGACTACCAGTATAGTATAGGTTGGAAGGAAACTAATTCCAGGTTACCTGGCCAAGATCAAACTGTCGTCCAAAATAAGTTGACCTTTCAAATGGATCAAAGCCTGCAAACTAGAGATAATAAGACTGTTAACCAGGTTCAGTTAACTTTCATCAGCATGATGCCTGAGAAATGAATATTTTGCATGCCTGTGCTATTAGCCTATTACCCGGTACATGACCTCTACCCCATAATCTGGGCGGGGTTTATCATTGTATTTCAAGGCCTCAAGTTGGTATTCCACTGCTTCTTCTGCATTATACTGAAGATGGAATATCATTCTAAATGTGTAAACTTGAGACTTTAATATATATGGTTCTTTTTCTAGAGTAATACATATGATACTTGAAAGTTTGTTTCCAGTTAGGGACTTACATTCAACCTGGGGCCAAAAGGCTTCTTCTTGCGTGTTTCAAGCCTGAAGTAGAATGGAAAGGATCAGTGAAACAATAGAAATATCGCATATGGTAATACCAGCCTAACTGTTACATATAAGGATGTTCAATTAGCTTCCTGCCTACAAGCATACCCAACAGGAAAAGTTACACATGTCACAACTGCCTACTTTATCTTCTAACTGCAATTTGTGCAGATGTTATCTGCCTACCCCATTGCTTCGCAGTTATTTATGCAATTCTAAGGTAAAAGTAAAATGCCCATGGAGAATACGTGAAATAAAGTTAACACCACTAACTTTTGATCAGATAAGTTACAGCAACATATCAACAAACATAAAACAAATGGCGGGCTAAAAACATGCACTTGACACACATTCCACGTGGAAGAAATGGCTGGACTCCTGGATAGAATCAACGTGGATATTGGTTAATTGCTTGTACCTTACAGATAGGACTTCAATTGGATAAGATTTGGTATATTAAGAAAAAGATTGAGTTTGCTTCCCATGGGAGACAAGTGATCATTTTATTTTAAATCCCTGTACACAAGGGGGATTAAAGAGCTGTGTTGCCCAGTGCCCTCTGACACACCAAGAAACGCCCCGCAAACGCCCTCCTCCTTCTCATATCAACCACATCCCTCCCTACTTCCTTAGACCCACAGAATCAGCTCATAACATACTTGTCAGATCTAACTGTCATACGGTTGGTATGGCTACTTACACAAATCCAACCGAATGAGTAGCTGGCATAATGCCTTCCCCTCTGCAGCCATGCATGTACTATCTATATCTGCAAGATTGTTTTTTGATGGCCAATAGCTCTAAGGTTGTGACTGTTTAGTAATTGAACCTTTGAATTGGACTAACCAATATTGGTACAGAACACCAAACTGTGCCATTGGGTCGGTATACTTCATCTAGGCCTCCTGTTATGAAAAAATGAAGGATTAGGTGTTCAACTTGGCTTTATCAAAACTGAGTCAAGATACTAATCTGAATTCACAATCTGTTGAAAACATGGCAGATTTTTTCCTTCTAGTTTTGGTCTGATCATGCGCAGTGAGTATATATACCCCATGGTTAGGTGGCAGTGCTTCTTCTGCCAGGTTCCATCCTAAGACACACGAACTAAAATGCTAGTATTATAGAAGAGAGGACACGACCTAAAAATGTGTCATCCATCGTACAGGTCAAATTCCTGCCTGGCGACGCTACCATACAAATTCCCCAATCTGCTACCAGGTAATCTAATCTAATTGACCAAACTGCATACTTACGCATCCAGAGCATGAAATAAAACAGGAAAGGACAATCGCAGGCGAAACGGGGGCACTAACCAATCGGAGGAGAGGAAGTCCGGCACACCGGAGTCGGAAGCGGAGGCGGAGACTCTGAACCGGGATACAGCCGCAGTCAGGGACGGCCGCGTCGACCTGAATCCGACTCCTCCGCCGCCGGAGCGGACCGAGGCCGGCGGCCGCAGCGGAGCGATCGGCTTCCCGGTCGCAGGAGCGGGCGACGCCATTGTTTGCAGCAACTGTGGTTTCGTGTCCCCTTTCTCCTCTCTCTCCGGGTAACTCCGTCCACTGACCAGTGAATTCTCCTAACGGGCCAAGAAGACTCCACGTCTTCCTCCGCGGCCCACTGAAGCCCAGCATCGCACGAGGCCCATTATTGGCTTATCCGTTGGCGCGGCGAGAGCAAGCGGCCACCATGGCGCCAGCTCCTCCCCCAAACCTCTGCTAAACCCCGCCGGCCATGCCCGCCACCTCCTCTACCTCCACCACCACCGCCGCCGCCAGAAATGCCTCCTCCGACCACCGCCAAGCCGCACCTCAACCCTCCCCTCCTCCGCTCCCCGCACCTCCTCCCGCCCGCGCGCCACCTCGCCACACGGAGCAGGCGCCTGGGCTCCGCCACCACCACCGCCCCGCCGAGCGTGGCCGTACACGCGGCGGAGGCGGCACCGGAACCCACGTCCTCCGACCCCAGCGCGGAGCTGCGCAAGCTCTGCGTCCACGGGCAGCTCCCGCAGGCGCTCGCGCTGCTCGAGTCCTCCCCGGCGCCGCCCGACGAGGACGCGTACGTGGCGCTCCTCCACCTCTGCGAGTGGCGCCGCGCGGCGGGCGCCGGGATGCGCGCCTGCGAGCACGCCGACGCCGCGCACCGCAGCTTCGGGCTCCGCCTCGGGAACGCCATGCTCAGCATGCTGGTCCGGTTCGGGGAGTCGTGGCACGCCTGGAGGGTTTTCGCCAAGATGCCCGACCGCGACGTCTTCTCCTGGAACATCATGGTGGGCGGCTACGGCAAGGCGGGCTTCCTGGAGCAGGCGCTGGACCTCTACCACCGGATGCTGTGGGCCGGGGTCAGGCCCGACGTCTACACCTTCCCCTGCGTGCTCCGCACCTGCGGGGGCCTCCCGGACTGGAGGATGGGGAAGGAGGTGCACGCCCATGTCCTCAGGTTCGGGTACGGGGTCGAGGTCGACGTGCTTAACGCGCTTGTCACCATGTATGCCAAGTGCGGGGATGTCGGGGCTGCGCGGAAGGTGTTCGACGGTATGGCCCTCACGGACTGCATCTCGTGGAATGCGATGATTGCTGGGCATTTCGAGAACCACGAGTGCGAGGCGGGGCTGGAGCTGTTCCTCGACATGCTGGAGGATGAAGTGCAGCCGAATCTCATGACGATTACCAGCGTGACTGTTGCTTCTGGGTTGCTGGCTGACCTTGATTTTGCAAAGGAAATGCACGCGTTGGCAGTAAAGAGAGGGTTTGCCGCTGATTTTGCGTTCTGCAACTCCTTGATTCAGATGTATTCGAGTCTCGGGAGGATGGGGGAAGCGTGCACAGTATTCTCAAGAATGGACACCAGAGATGCCATGTCATGGACAGCCATGATATCAGGGTACGAGAAAAACGGCTTCCCGGACAAAGCTCTTGAGGTGTATGCGCTGATGGAAGTGAATAATGTAAGTCCTGATGATGTTACTGTTGCGAGTGCTCTTGCTGCCTGTGCTTCCTTGGGGCGATTAGATGTTGGCATCAAGTTGCATGAGATTGCTACAAACAAGGGCTTCATCAGGTACATCGTAGTCGCAAACGCCCTCCTTGAAATGTATGCAAAGTCCAAGCACATCGAGAAAGCTATCGAAGTTTTTAAGTACATGCCTGACAAGGATGTAATATCGTGGACTTCAATGATCGTAGGCTTTTGCTTTAACCAGAAGTGCTTCGAGGCTCTGTTCTATTTCCGGCATATGCTAGCAGATGTAAAACCCAATTCTGTTACTTTCATCGCTGCTCTGGCTGCTTGTGCTGCTACTGGGTCTTTGAAGTGCGGTAAAGAGATCCATGCACATGTTTTAAGGCGAGGCGTTGCATCTGAAGGTTATGTGCCCAATGCTCTTCTGGACCTGTACGTGAAATGTGGCCAGACGGAATATGCTTGGGCGCAGTTCAGTGCGCATGGTGAAAGGGATGTTGTGTCTTGGAATATAATGCTTGCTGGGTTTATTGCTCATGGACATGGAGATATTGCTTTGTCATTCTTCAGCGAGATGTTAGAATCTGGAGAGCATCCGGATGAAGTTACATTCGTTGCTCTGTTGTGTGGGTGCAGTAGGGCTGGAATGGTTAGTCAAGGTTGGGAACTTTTTCACAGCATGACTGAGAAATACTCGATTGTTCCAAATCTCAAGCACTATGCATGCATGGTTGATTTACTGAGCCGTGTTGGCAGATTAACAGAAGCTTACGACTTCATAGCTAGAATGCCTATCACACCAGATGCTGCTGTATGGGGAGCCTTGTTGAATGGGTGTCGGATACACCGGCACATTGAACTTGGAGAGCTTTCTGCGAAATTTGTCCTTGAGTTGGAACCTAATGATGCTGGATATCATGTTCTTTTGTCTGATTTATATGCTGATGCTGGCAGGTGGGCTGACGTGGCTAGAGTGAGAAAAACCATGCGAGAAAAGGGATTGGAGCAAGACTATGGATGTAGCTGGGTTGAGGTTAAAGGAGATATCCATGCATTTCTTACAGATGACGAGACACATCCACAGATCAAAGAAATAAATGCTGTTCTACATGGCATATATGAGCGGATGAGAGCATCTGGTTTTGATCCTCTTGAATCTCATTCTTTAGAAGATAAAGAAGTATCCAAGGATGACGTGTTATGTGGCCATAGTGAAAGACTAGCTGTTGCTTTTGGTTTGATCAATACCACACCTGGAACCTCTATTTCTGTCACAAAGAACCAGTACACTTGTCATAGCTGTCATGGTATATTAAGGATGATTTCTAAGATTGTTCGAAGAGAGATAACTGTCAGGGACACTAAGGAATTCCACCATTTTAGGGATGGAAGTTGTTCGTGCGGAGGTTCAGGCTAAGGAGACAATATAATATGTGGCCACATGATAATACTCACCCCGGTTCTGAATCACCGGTACAGAAGACTTTTGCAACAAGCATTGGGAAATTGATATAGCATAATAGCAATATAGTCAATAGCAAGTAGAAGGGTAGCTTCGATATGGCACCATGCCCACAAGCAAGACTGCTTGCTAAACATAGCTTATGTTTCGGGTTATATGTAGAAGCTCCAAGCAAATTTGCAGCTTGGTACATTGTAAAAGGTGGTGAAAAGTTATCCCAGATGTTGGCAATTCAGCTCCGACATATGTTGACCTTGCAGAAAGTAATATATTTCTTTCTCTCTTTTTATCATTTAAGTTACAAAAGCTCCTGTTATTCCTTTGTTAATTCTTTTTATTGTTCCTTCCTTGCAGTCTCCTGATGAATTGCTTCTTGGAGATGATATTTTCTTCCAACAACTTGCCAAAAATAAAAATAAACAAGTAAGCTTAATCTAGTAAGGTAGGGCAGGATAGTTGAGTGCAGAATGTTTTGTCCAATAGGAATAACTGTAATTGTAATGCCTGTCATGTGTCAACTATAGGCTGTATCATTGTGGAGCTGCATTTTTTGCTGGTTTCATGTTAGTCCATGTGAAACTAGGTACTTCAATATTTTGAGATTACTTGGTGTGCCATTGTGGACTGATCGCTAGCTCAGTGGTGGTGTTACTATCTATCTTTTTAAATGATATATATTAATTACTTAGAAACTTGTATCATTACAGTCATGCTAGATCAGCTTCAACAGGGCTGCACCTTGCACAACATCACATCACCCTCTATTCAAAATTTAGCTAAACCGTGGGCAACCTCGTTTGCTCATCTATCAACTTTCTGAAACTCTGAAAGTTGCAGCCTGACAAGTATTTTAACATAAGATGAATATCTGTACAGATTCCTCAAGTCACTTGTCGTGAGGTTTCTGGCTGGCAAAGTTTGTAATTTCTGCACAATCCCCTTCAATAATCACCAGTAGAGTAGTGACCTGAATGATGCCATTAACCCCCTCCAAGATTGCTAGAGCGTCCCCCATTTCTGGTTTTGGATGATTCCAAGCTGAGCAAACTTCCGCTCCCTTTGTCCTCAACGAGGATCGCTCCTCATGACGCTCTGCCTGATTCCTTTATGTAACTAACATCAACATTGTGCCAGCCAGCCTCTGGCTTCCTCCACTGAACCTGTTGGTCGTACTGATTCAGTTGAGCCTCCTCTCTTATCTGAATGAACATAGGGCCTTTGCCTTCAGCATCAACCTTAAATTAGGTCGTAAGATCCTATAATCGAGAATTTCACACTTTGCCCAGATTTAATAGCCTGCAACGTTTGCAGGCAGTTTTGAAGAAAATCTGCAGGTGCTGAGATGATGGCATCACCGGACTGAATATAATGTTGTTTCGGAGGTGTCACTATGGCACTATCGAGTGCTCCAAGCCAGCTGGGTTCAACCCCTCACGGGAGCAAATACCCCTCTGGTATTCTTTTTTGCAGTTTAAAACATGAAGCTAATAAGGTATTCAGAATTAAAAAAATATGACTTGAATTTACATTTGGACCTAGAATGTCCAGAAACCTTGGGGGAATGGAAAGAGCACCTCCTAGGTGACCTATTCAGGAGCCATCAGCACGGTTGCCAAGACTGATTGTGCCAGATTTTGCAGCATAGTCTCCAACCAGTTTGGCAACCGGGCTGAAAGTATATTTTCAACTTTATGTTCCAAAATGAAGTGATCGTGACTTATTTCATTTTGACACGCATCTCTTATAAGTCATAACGTATTATGTAATCGTTTCATCTGGTCATGTATTATATTTCATGTATTATATTTCAGTACATTACACTGATGGATTAGTACTGGCCCTGTATCGATGCTTGGGGTCTTGACATATAGATTGCCTTTTGTGCTTCTTCTACAACAGTACTTGGTCCATACCTGACCTCCCTGAGAAGCTGAGAGCACTTGATATTTGGTTTAATACTGGCCCTGTATTGATGTTTGGGGCCTTGACATTTAGATAGTTTTTTTGTGCTTAATCTACAACAGTACTTGGTTGAGACAAACCCTCCCTGAGAAGCTGAGAGCACTTTATATTAGTTGGTTACTACTGGCTTTTGCTGAGTCAATACATGAAGCATTTCTTGAAAGCGCTGTATTCAGCTAAACATTTCAACTACAGTATAGATATCCATATGCTTTCAGACACAGAGGTGAATTATGCAGGAGCTTAGGTTTGCAAAGGAACTCCTAAATCCTATTCATCTGTTGGAGACTACATATGCAGGGTATCTCTCACTTAATTTTGAACTTTCTGACAGATTAAATGCCCTTATATCAAGTAGGAAACGCCAAGTAGCCGACTGCTGTAATCGAAACATTGTTGGTTCTTGGTTGACACGTGTGGATTGCCACATGCAAATTTCTTTGTGTATATTGGACTGTCTTATGCAATCTAGTCTCCCATATTAACCAAATCTTGTACTGCCATTGAATTCTGATATCTCGTCGTTCTTGCAGCTGATGAATTATTTGTACTGATTCTTAAACCACGTTTTTCAGATGCATGGGGAGCGCTGCAATGTTGTCCATAAAACACCAATGATGTATGCTTGTGGCTGAATTTATCTGTGTAATGTGTATGGATATCCATGCTTTTAGACTTCAGTTCTGTTATATCACCAGATTGTCCTCTGACAATGCGATTCATCCCACAGCCACAATGGCGATCCTGTTTAAGCACCCTCCTATTACCTCTGTTCCGAAATATGTTGAAAACATACTACATTTTGGAACGCAGGTAATATAATACTTCTGCTAGTTTGGGGACTATGGAATGATATGTGCTTCCAGGGATCGTGTATGAGCGTGCAAGCAGGTGTTAATGCCATCGTTCTTTCGCTGCATGATCGCTGCTGCCCCCTGATTCCATTTCAACCGGATGATCACCCGAACCATGGAAGTGGAATTCGAGTAGACATTGAATTCTGGACGAACAGCTATACCGATGGAACATCCTGCTGTGTACGGCGTAATGGACAGAAATTTGTATCAGTTATATTTTCCTTTTCTGTGAGTACCAGTTGTATCTTCATTCAAGTGTACTATGAGTTGTATATGGTCGTGGTTGCTTTATATGTATATCACTATATGCACTAGTAGCACTACCATATTGGAAACAGCAAACTTTCGCCTAGACCTATCAGATTGTATTTTCTTATGGGCCAAAAAATATACAAGCTATGTTCAAACTTTTCGCCTAGCGTCACCAGTTTGTTCCTTGTTGTGCAATGCTGTCCGCAACCATGCCATGTTCGTATGATCGTATCAAGTATCAGCTACTACATCTGTTCTAAAATGTAAGCTTTTGTAGACTATAGCTTTCTACAAAGGCTTATATTTTAAAACCGAGGTAGTAATACCAATTTGAAAACAGAGTACAAAATCAACATTCATTTCATGCAATCCTCGATACAAAAACAGTCTCCAAAGCAATGTCGCGCGCACACACGATGAGTTACTCTATATTAAGCATAAAATAGTTAAGCCAAACTGCAAGAACACTAGTAGAAAAATTGTCATCAGTCCATAAGCTACTTCTAATTAAGTGGAACTAACTGTAGGGTGTTGCCGTCGTGTGATCAAATCTACTTGCTGAACTTGGCGACTTCGTCAGCATCAAGTATATCAGGCAAAGATTCCCAAAGCGATTCTTCCCCCTTAACCGCCACCTCCGGCTGCTCGTCAATCATACTCAGGAATTCGTCCATGGGCATGCTCAGATTATCCGACGGCGCCTCCGCCTTGAGCTCACCAAGGAGGCCCGGTGATGCAGGCGGAGCGACCATGGGCATGCTCAGATTTTCCGACGGCGCCTCCGCCTTGATCTCACCAAGGAGGCCCAGTGATGCAGGCGGCGGAGCGACCACTGACAACGGCGGCTCCTGTTGTTGCTGGTACTGAGCAAGATACTGCCATTGCTGCTGCTCGAGCTGACCAAGATACTGCCCGTGCTGGCCGTAGTAATCACTCGGACCCGAGAACGACCCCTCTTGTTGCTCGTACTTGCCAAGATACTGCCCTTGCTGCTGTTTGTACTGACCAAGATACTGCCCTTGCTGCTGATTGTAGTACTGACCAAGATAGTGCCCGTGCTGGCCGTGGAAATTGGGAAGACCCACCGGCGTCACCGGAGGCGGCGCCTGTATGTGCTCTTGGACGACACCACGGACACTCCCCTCCGGCAGCAGCGCGGCGATGCGGTCGAAATACTCCTGCGGGACCATGACTCGAGCAGGCCTCTTGGTCTTCCCGTCGGGCTCTTTCTTCGCGCCGTCCTCCCCAAAGACTTCTTTCAGCCGGTCATCGCCGGCGCGCGGCGAGACGTAGACCCTGTAGAGCGCGGGCATGCCAAGCTTGCCGGTGCCGTCGTCGTTGGCGCTGGTGAACTCCTGCATGAGCCACGGCGTCTTGTCGTCCTTCTTGGATTTCCCGACGTAGAAGCCGAAGCTGTTCTTGACGCCGTCGGCATCCTCCTCTTCCTCCTCCTCCTCCATGCGCTTCTTGCTCTTCTTCAGTTCCTCCTTGCCCTGCTCCAGCCGCCAGAACCCGCCGGTCTTGACTTGGCGGTCGGCGCGCTTGGAGGCGCCCCCGCCCACGGTCTGGCTCTGGAACCGCGTCTGGCTGAGGAACCACCACACGTCCTCGCTCCGGCCGCGGATGCTCGCCGGCGGGTGCCGGCGGCGCAGCGCGTCGGGGCTCTCGCCGTAGAGGTTGGCCCTGAAGATGTAGCCCCTCGCGTCGGCCAGCTCGTTGTCGCCGGCGATCGACCGGTTGAGGAATCCCAGGCACTCCTCCCGCGTCGGGCTGAAGTAGACGCCAGGAGGGAGCGGCGGCGGCGGCTGAATGTGGTTCGCGCCGTGCGGCGGAGGCATCTCCGCCATGGCCAGGGAGCTGCCGCTGGCGTTGGCGTTGGCGGCGGCGTAGGATCGTTTCTTGGTTACTGCTTTTCCGTCCTTCTTGGCCATGGATCGAGCTGCCGAGTAGAGAGATTGCTACTTGTGTCTGGGAGGAGGGATCGACCGGGGCGGTGCTTATATGGGGGCTGCGAGCCTGCGAGCCTGCGACGCGCTCTGTCTGAAATCAGATTTGCAACCTCGTCTCAAGTCGGAGTCGGCTTTCCATGTTTTCTGTTCGTCCAGTATTCGGAGCCGAGGATTTCCATGTGCGGGGGGTCGAAAATTTCCGTGTTGGCACTTAACAGAACGGCCTTGGGCATGGAAGGAAGGGCAACCGGAAAGTCCACGAACACAGAGTACCTACCGGTGCTACATCCACTGTCTACTCCCTACTTTGAGATTGGTGAGCCTTTTGACATTTGTCTAATATAAAAGAGAGAAGTTTAATTTATCCCCTAAACTCGTCTCAAAGTTCAGATTACAACCCTTAACTTTTACTTTGGTTCAATCTTCAATCCTGAATTCTATAAACCGTTCGGAATTGAACCTTCTACCCTTTTTGACAAGTTTTGTACCGGTTTTTCTCCCTATATATTATGTCAACTCATCAACATACAACATACACGGTACATGTACTCCATCTCTCTCTCTCCATGTCGCATGATCACCTCATGCCTCATCATGATCGTCTTCCTCCCTGGAACGAGGCCATGGCGACCACAGAGGGGTGCCTCCATCGGACAATAACACCCGGTGTCTGCTCTCTACACATCACATGCCGTGCCCAGCCTTCCGCCACCATGGGGCAACCACCACGCAGCGCAGCGAGCCGCGGGGGAGACTTTTTTATTCCGGCGGGTGAAGATTTGAAGATGAAGCATATATTTGAAGATGGAGAGTTATAGACATAGAATACATGTACCCACTATTTTACTAATACAATACATGCCGCGGGGGATTCTGAACCATTTTTAGAATTCAGGGTTGAAAGTTGAACCAAAGTAAAGTTCAGGGTTGTAAGCTAAACTTTGAGACAAGTTTAGGGGGGTAAATTGGACTTCTCCCAATATAAAACTAATAATCGAAACACAAGTGATTTTTTTATGAAACTAAAGTGCTACATGAAAACCATTGTGAAACATTATGACAAAAAGTGAAACCGATGACATCACTGGTAGTCCGGTTTGTTTCACAAAAATATTCGTGTTTCAGTTATGTTTTAGATTTGTTTCATAATTTTGTGAAATAATTGGTCACCACATGGGTGACATCACTGCTGACATCACTCCTGTAGGTGAAGTTGCCTGTAAAAAGAGGTTTTCGAAAAGTCCACTTCTTCATAGAAGGTATGCAAACTGACTCAAACTAACTCGCTGCTTGATAAAATAAATGGATTTGATAAAAATCAGACGTTTGTTTTTTTATTATATCTAAGTCCACTCTTTAGTCATTGAATTTTCCTTGTGATTCGTCTAATATAACAGTTGTAAGTGGGTTGCAACTCAGATTTTCCTAATTATAAGCGGGCTGGAACTGATATTTTACTAGTTGCAATTGGGTTGTGACTGAGAAAAATATTCAAGCCGTTGAATTGGCTTTAAGATTCGTGCCGACCTATAAGTTGCCACTAGGTGTAGCTAAGACATGATGACAGCACGTGACTGAGATTTAATTAAGTCTAAGTTGGTTTAGATCTAGACATGCGAAATCAGACGTCCGATTTTTTATGATGTCTAAGTCGACTTCTTAACCGTTAAATTTTTCTCGTGATTCATGCTTATATGGCAGTTACAAGTGGGTTGCAACATACTAACTAAGATTTTCCTAGTAGCAAGTGACTGAGAAAAATTACCACACCGTTGAATTTGCTTTAAAATTTGCTAGCCTGTAAGTTGCACTTGAGTTGCAACTAGGTTGTAACCAAAACTTAATGATATCACGGGATAATCTAGACATGTCCATAAAAGCAACACCGATGAACTAAGTTGAATGTGTATGTTTTTCGTCTTCTAGTCTCATCTAGAAACTCGACTTAGTCCAATTGACACAAACAACTTGACTAATTTTCATCACATCCGCTGCCAGGAGGAGGCCACCGGCGCCACACGTCTGTCGCGATGCCGACCAAGACTTGTTTGAGGCCCTTCGAGGAAATCGTTTTGTGGGAGCATCGGAGTTGCCTCTCATGGATCTCCCCGTGCGTGAGCAACACGAGTGTCGAGTTATAGTCGAGGCGCTAGAAGCGCCGCACCTAGACGATGTTGCCGCTCCCCGCACTGCAGACGATGAGCGCCTTGACTGCACTCTCGTGAAAATAAACAAATAGCTTCTCCGTTATGGCGGAGAGCACCCCACGACGGCACGCTTGGGCCATCACCACCTAGAACTCCTCCTGGTAAAGAATGAATGCCTCAAGCAGCCTGTAGAACCAACCGATAGAGATGATATCCTCTACCGCTCCCTTTGGCCTTCCCTAGGCAGCAGGTCCCCAAGGTTTGCGACTAGGTGGTGTTAGAACACTAGAGGCATGCCTCCTCGCTTGACGGTTGATCGCGTGGTGCAATAGGAGTGGGCCAAAAGTGAAGGGTGACAAGGGAATGAGAATATATTTGATTTTCTTCGCCGGCGCCACACGAAGACAGGCTTTGCCCGACAGCGGGGAGGGGAAGATGCCGTGGGGTGTTGGGGATGGTCTAGGATTCACCCCTCCTCTCTTCTAGATTCTTGGTGTAATGGTTATGATCCCCCTTGATCCTACTACCCCTCACCGGCTCTCTTTGCCTCCTAAAACTTGTAATGGATCCTATTCCTCGCCTTGGGCGCTATTTTATATAATGTTCAGGCTGGCGTAAGCCCGCCGTAGTACCGATCAAAAATAATTTAGAAACAGCGTAATTAAATCAATATTTGTTTCGTGTCAAATGCAAACAATCTTGAATCACACACACACATACAGCGAGGTACGATATATCAACATGAACGATTACACCAGCTGCAGAACACCAGAGGCCGTGGTAATCCCCGTTTCAGAAAGAAAAAAAAACTGCAAGAACACTGTAAAAATCGTCTCAAGCAGTTCAATCTAAATAAGTCTGACTGTAGCGCACGGTGCCACTTCTGACTGCCCTGTGATCAAGCCTCCTTGTCGAAGTTTTTGAACTCATCAGCCGGCTGCTCGTTAACCATCTCGGCAGGCTGCTCGTTAAGCATCCTCATGAATTCGACCATGGACATGCTCAGATTATCCGACGGTGCCTCCGCCGTGAGCTGACCAAGGAGGCCCGGCGATGCAGGCGGAGCGGCCACCGGGAACGGCCCGTCGTACTGACCGAGATACTGCCCATGCTGCTCCTCGTACTGACCAAGATACTGCCCGTGATGCTCCTCGTACTGACCAAGATAGTGCCCCTGCTGCTCCTCGTACTGCTGGCCGTCGTAATCGATAGGACCCACTGGCGCCTCTGGATGCGCCTGCCACGGCGCCTGTACGTGCTCTTGGACGACAGCACGGACACTCCCCTCCGGCAGCAGACCGGCGATGGCGTCGAAATACTCCTGCGGGACCATGGCGCGGGCCGGCCTCTTGGTCGTCCCGTCGGGCTCTTTCTTCATGCCGTCCTCCCCAAAGACTTCTCTCAGCTCGTCGTCGGTGGCGCGCGGCGTGACGTAGACCCTGTAGAGCGCGGGCACGCCCAGCTTGCCGGCGCCGTCGTCGTTGGCGCTGGTGAACTCCTGCATGAGCCACGGCGTCTTGTCATCCTTCTTGGAGGTCCCGACGTAGAAGCCGAAGCAGTTCTTGACGCCGTCGGCCTCCTCCTCCTCCTCCATCTTGCTCTGCTTTAACCGCTTCTTGCTCTTCTTCAGCCGCTCCTTGCTCTGCTCCAGCCGCCAGTACCCGCCGGTCTTGACTTGGCGGTCGGCGCGCTTGGAGGCGCCCCCGCCCACGGTCTTGCTCTGGAACCGCGTCTGGCTTAGGAACCACCACGCGTCCTCGCTCCGGCCGCGGATGCTCGCCGGCGGGTGCCGCTGGCGCAGCGCGTCGGGGCTCTCGCCATAGATGTTGGCCCTGAAGATGTAGCCGTTCGCGTCGGCCAGCTCGTTGTCGCCGGCGATCGACCGGTTGAGGAATCCCAGGCATTCCTCCCGCGTCGGGCTGAAGTAGACGCCGGGAGGGAGCGGCGGCGGAGGCTGGATGTGGGTGGCGCCGCCCGGCTCGTGGGGAGGCATCTGCACCATGGCCACGGAGCTGCCGCAGCCGCTGGCGGCAGCGTAGGTTCGTTTCTTGGGCGTTCTTGCTTTCTTGATTGCCATGGATCAAGCCGACTGGAACCGAGAGTCTGCTACTTGCGAGTTGTGTCCGGTCCGGGAGTTGGCATCGATCGGGGACGGTGCTATATATGGGCGACGACGCGTTCTGTCTGAGATCGGGCACGCCTCCTCTCCTCGTCCAGCAGTCGGACTCGGCTTTCCATGTTCTCTGCTCGGCGACTAACTGCGAGCCGAGGATTTCCATAATTTTTCCGTGTTGGCTGGACGGCCTTGGGCTGGAGTTGGTTGTTTCTAGACATGTTGGAGGATTGTGTGACTGTTGCTCATGTTCACCGCTTAAGACTGCTTGCTGATTATAAAAACATAAATATAAACATAACGTATTTTTTATACAAACATAATGTAATTTCTTATATAGACATAACTTTTTTTTTCTTCTAAAATGGAGGTTGGGACATCCATCAAAATGATGCACCCAATACTTTTTTATTATATTACTCAAATAAACTAACAAAACAAATACAAAGATCAACCTGAAGCCACCATCTAAACTATTGGGTGGCCACAATTGGGGGATATTTGTCTAGCCTCACACTTTGAGCGTTATGTAAAGCCGAAGCTTCACCGAGCCGCTCAATGGTAAACTATATATTCTCTAAATACCTATAACCAACTTATACGACCCTTTGTGCAAAGCAATGAAGTAGAGTGCGCAAGCGGAAATTCAATTCGGCTCCCGGGTGCGTATGCTCCCTCTACCAACAAAACATATTTTGAAGTGTGGAAAAATTTTGACACAAAATTCTACATGTACATCTCCAAAATATATGTGTATGCATCAAGTTTCACGAAAAAATAATATTTTTTGTGGCCTATGTAAAAAAGAGAAAACTTATCCTGTGAAAAGCATTGTTTTGAGCACTGAATTTTTTCTTTTTTACACACGTCACATGATAAGTTCATTTTTTATGAAACGACTTTGTGAGCGCATAGCACATGAAGATGTACGTGCGAATTTTTTGTTTCAATTTTTTTAAAATTTAAAATATGTGTAAGATGCATTTCAAAATATAGGGAGCATATGCTCCCATGTTCCAAAACATCACTTACTATTAACTAGAAAATATTGAAGTGCTAAAAGTAAATGCAGAAAGTAAAACTAGTGTAAGTAAAGTAAAGTAAAGTAACTCAATGGAGCAAGTGTTTAGGAAAATTATTATCTCATTTGTTTGGTTATCGCGATTAATGAAGCTCAATGATAGTTTTTTGGTGTTTGTTCTAGAGAGGAGCCATAATAGGCCCGACGCAAAATAATCCGGCCCAAGCCCGGCCCGGCCCGACCAAAATCCCACCAAGCCCGTCGGGCCGTCGGGCCGTGGGCCGGGCCGTAGTGTTAGAGTTTTCGGGCTGCCCAGGCCCGGCCCGGCCCGGCAGTCGGGCCAACATTTCTGGCCCAGGCCCGAGTTTTTCGGGCCGGGCCCGGGCTGGGCCGTCGGGCCGGGCTGCCCATGGCCAGATATACTAGTGATTGATCCTAAGGCCATTAGTATGAGGAAACAAAGGAATTATTAAGACACAAAGTTATGTTTCAACATCCCCATAACACTATCGCCCGTTAATTAAGCATGAATTAATATAACATGCATATCTAAGACCTGGGACATGGTTTTTGTCAAGCTCTGGCTATCCTTCTGTAATATCCAAGAACATAGGACCAATGAAGGGTAGATTTAGAAATGAGATGTGCATTTCATCGCAAAACGGGGAAATTTTCGCGCCTTATTGCATAAAACCTAAGAGTGATCGAGGTTTCTCTCTCGTTGCTATTAGGGTTAGAGCAATGTGAGATGAATTTCGACATGATCTCTTTTGAAACTTAGAGTTTTGGGAGAATATTTGATTTGGCATTTCAAATTTGAATTCAAACAAAAGAATAAATTAATTAATATATAAATGAATTATGAATTAATAATTTAAAACCACATCACACTTACACCAATAATTCATAAGTGAATATCAAATTTATATAAAAGCTCGTAGACAAAACCTTGAGCTTTATTGATCATACACACACAATTACATTGTCTTTACAATATTCAATATACAAGAATGAGAAATATAATAAAGAAAATAAAAGAAGATTAAAAGAATTGATCTATAAACATAAATCCTAAACTACTAGTCTTGATTTCCTTGTCCCTGGATCAAATGGAGCCTTAAACCTGCATAGACATGGAAACTAGCCAGTATATGAAAAAACAAGTGTCAATGCCAGTAGTTAGTGTCCAAAACCATGTCCAGAAGTGAGATAGGCATCAGCAGACCAAGTTGGAGCAATGATGGGCTCAAGTTCCCATCCCAAGCACACACACAACTTACAAGTTGTTGTGAATGCTCAACAACCAGGCAACAAAGGCTTAGTCACCATAGTGCACATGCATGTGTGTCAATGCAAGGAAGAGCCACCAGAGAGTATAAATAGGCAGAACCAGCTAGAGTGGTCAATCCAGTCGACCAGATCAACATCAACCAGCAGCTAGCAGTGAACAGTAGCAGTTCATAGTTGTTCTTGCTCAAGAACACAAACCAAATCCTAGAAACCATTCAGTTCTCCAAACCAACCAACCAAAACCAACCAGAGACATGGGAACATAAGCAAGATCATTCAGGAGAAAGGAGGAGAATGACAAGTAACCAAAACCATCAAGCAAAGCTCAGCAGCAACCAAACATGACCATCTAGGAGCTGGAGCAAGGTATAAATAATATCTGGAATGGATCAAGTGGATACAATCCATCTCTTAGCATGTCACACAGCATAATCATGGGGTAACATCACTTGGTATTGACCAAGAGTTGTTGGCAGAAAGTGAGCAGCTAGATCCAAATACTATCCAGAGGCTATTCTTGTGCAAATAGATAAATATAGATGCACATATAGCAAACCAGTAGAGTAGTATATAGATACTAGAGGCTACAGAGACCACCTAGCTATTCCTAGCCAATTAAGCCATCAGATTATGCATATTTTCTTCACAAGCAAGTCACAGTGGCATTCATATGAATTATGATACCCTACTGTGCAAGCAACAATGAGTTTAGCCAACAAGAAATGATCCAACAGTGAGAGCAACCCAAGCAGTAGCTAGGCTACTATGGTCACATCAATCACAAGCCAACCAGTAATCAAAATTTATAAGTCATCATTATCCAGGATGGATTCAGACTTTGTATATCTTCCAATTGACACTGGAGATATCATTACATACAAATCCATGCATATAATCAACATTGCATAAGCAGTTCATACACAAATAATTCACCAAGGCATGAATACAATATAATCCATTACTTGATAAGCAATAGCATCACTGAGAGGCAACCAGTAGGATGACCAAAGGCATCCTAGCCATTGAATCATGTTCAATGTGCTATGGAGAGAAACAACAGTTCAGGAACACATGAGTAGCAGCTAGAGCAGGCTTAAACCATTACAGTAGCTAGGGAAAGCATACAAATTATCCAAGAATTGAAACCGTAACCTAGCCACTAGCAGGTATTGATCAAAATGGATCAAATGGATCCAGTAAGGGTCACAGGAGAGCAACACTGGCATCACAAGTGTCAAGTTGTTAGCCATTGCTAACAACAAAAGCCATCAGTAAGCAATTGAGCAGCACAGGAGCATGAACATGTAGAATAGGGCTAGCACAATCATCTAGTAGGATCATACAAGCATGAGCATAGTAGCAGCAGAGCTAGACAAGCATGAGCATGGCTGTAGTAGGCTTAGGCATGGCATCAGGGTAGCATAGCAAGCGCAACAGGCAGCAGCAGCACAAGCATCAGATAAACTAGTAGCCAGAGCTCGAGTAGATGGAGGAGATGGAGTAGAGAGAGGTGTAGAAGAAGATGCAGTAGTACCTGGAGGTGTCCATGGCAGCGTCCATGGCGGCACGGTGGCACAGGCAAACCACGGCGGCGCCAAACCGTGGCCAGGCTGGTGCCAACCACACACCACCACTGGAGAAGGTGGCGAGCAGCACGTGCGTGTCCAGGGAGCTCAGATCGATGGAGTTCGTCGATGAACTCGTCAACTTCTGGCAACGGGTCCCCTTGCGCGTGGCCAGTAGAAAGAGGAGATCCAGATCGACGCAGATAGGAAGGAGCGCCATCGCGCACTGCGTTGAACGCGACCGGTGGTGAGCCCTAGAACCACCGGAATCGGCCGGAGAGTGGCGGCGATCGTGGCGGCGATGTCATCGCCACGGGATCGCCTAGGAGTTAGGGTTAGGGTTCGTGTGCGTGCGAGAGAGAGAGGGGGGAAAGTGAGGCCGATGGGCCGACCGACCTGGGCCGGTCCGGTTCAACCAATTGGTTGACCTGACTGGTGGGCCCAGAGGTATTTTGGTCATTTCATAATTCAAATAACCCTTGGACTTTGAAAAATTCCAAATAAATTATAAATACCTCCAACAATTCAAGAAAAAATGGAATATTATATTAAAAATAATTCTTAACCAGAATAAAATAAGAAAAGAAATAAACAACACAAGTTCAAATTTTGAAATTTTTGAATTGAATTATAAACTTGGAATTTTAAATTTGCAATTTTCCTTTGATATAAAAATCAAGGAAAATTCCAAATGAATTTTAAAATTTGTTTATCAAATATTTCAAAAGAAAATTCTATTATTCTAAACCTTTTCTTTTAAAGGATAAATATTTTCCAAAGAGGAAATATTCTAATATTCCAAAGCCTATTATTCCAAAAGGGGAAAAACTCTATTATTTCAAATTCTTTATTTGAAATAAATATTTTCAAAAGGTAAATTTTATTACTCTTAAATCCTTTTATTTTTAAGGAAAACCTTATTAAAGGATTCAAAGGTTATAAATTACTGCCCAAGGCATAAATATTCAAATACAACACCAATCACCCAAATCTTAATAAGTACTTGGGGAAAGGGATTCAAGATAAAATAAATTACTCATGCATGCATTATTTGGATTTTATAACATTGTCCTTATCGGGCAATGATGCTTCTTTTCAGAACCCGAGGTCCAGGTTCCATCCAAACCTTCGAACTGCATTATCTCGCAGTCACCAGACAAGTTCACTCTTGCTCATGTCATATTGATTATTTTCTATCAATTTACTTGCAAAGGAATATACTTATCATTCCTGCACTGAAAATGAAATGTTACTTTTCCAATTATGAATATGACTATGTGGTGGGCAATGGAACCATGGTATGTGTTATTGGTGGAGGTTCCATTGCAAGGGTTCTACTCATCTAGGACTAATCACCAATGCCGTCTAGTGATTCTAGCGCCGTACATATCGCGTTTACCATGAGATCTATAATGGCTCTGGGGAAGTCAGCTGTATCTTTTCCCTTCTGCATATCAACGGACTTGATAGAGCCTGGCTGGGTGTTGTGATAACACCGCAGTAGGTTGGGAAATCCTTTTAAATCCCCATCCATGTGGATGAGAGCGCTCTACCGTCTATGATGGATTGTCCGTAGCACATTGGGTGTAAATACGTATGACCGGGAGATGTCTACCAGGGTATTTACGTCTATGATGAGAACTTAAAGGACATCCTAGAGCCGAGCAACGTAGTAGCTTACCTAAATAAGTAGTTGAGCTTGTTATGTCCTTTAAGTTTAGTTGTAAGAGTACTTAAGTTATATCGTAGGGTGTTGTCATCGGACATGTGAGAATACCAACTTGTTAAGACCATGTTTATAATATAATCTAGAGTGTTATGACCTGCAATGTTTCTGTTGTACCATTCTGAGGGATGTGATATTTGTGAAGAAGTCCCTTCATGAAGATCATATCAACGACTTGTATACTAAAACATGCAGTGGTAAGCTGGGTCACCGCACCTTCCTCCTATCATCATGAAACCGTGACAACCTTATGCATTCTGCAACATATGTGTGCACTCATATATCAGTACAAAAGATCATCATAGAAAATAGCATATACTTGTATGCAACCATCAACAAACTATTTCACAATTACCATAAACAAGTCACTACTCAAACATAGACATAGATGTACAATAGATCATGGAAAAACGATAGATCGATTGCATCATACATCATGTTTGTCAAGAGGTTACAAAGGGGTAGATAGAGGATGTTGTTGGAGGTGTTGATGAATATGTTGACAATGACCAGGCATGAGGGGGTGGAGTCCAGTGGAGCCGATTCAACAGTGTTCCCCTCTCTGATCCCCGCCGGCAGCGGCCTGCTGACTCTCTGTTTATGTGTTTTCGATCTTCGCCTCTGTATGTTCTGATATTGCATCGGGGGACCTTTATATAGGAGTTTTTTGGTCAATACCATTAGGTAGGGCTTTGGATGGAAGGTTGCAGACGCTCGAGGAGGGAAAGAATGGGGTGGCGTGGCTAGGGGTAGGGTCGCACCACCTACCCTCTTTCTGCCTTTCGGCCTCCATTTGCAAAGTTTCAAGAATCTAGAATGTTCGTCTTCGTGAAATATTAATCCTCGAAAAATCCCAGACCCATTTGACTCTGTATAGGTCCCTAAAAGTAAAAAAAATACAAAACATGGATTTCATGTTCTGTAGAATTATAACCAAAATAAGGGGATAAGTGGAAAATCCCCAAAAACAATATAAACATGGATATAACATTAACATCCCCAAAGCTTAACCCATGCAATATGTGGGAATATGTGGAAATAAACTACAAAGTTCATGCATGCATTTTATATGCATCAACATCCTCAAGCTTAACCCATGCTCGTCCTCGAGTATGAAGGTGACATAAACTAAACATGGACTTTGGAGTTTGTTGCTATGATGAATATAAAAAGTAGTAATGCACAAAGTTAATGATTCATACTTTATTGAACAACAACGAACAAATGGGATATAAAGTGATACTTCTTATGCAGTAGAAACACGATTACCAAAAAGTCATATTGTGTAAAAAGAAAGGAAAGTACTATGGACATTAAGCACGCAAGTGATCTCATTTGGCAATGAATTTTTCTTTTCTTTTCTTTGGAACAAGTGGATATTGAGAGTAAGAGCATCTCCAGTCGCGTCCCCCAAATGGCGTTTGGGGGACGGCGGACAAGAAATGGAGAAAATCGCGTCCCAGTCGCGTCCCCCAAAGCTAAATAGCGCCTCATTTTGTGTCCGGCGTCCCCGGTAGAGACTCTATTGTGTCCGGCGTCCCCGGTAGAGACTCTATTGTGTCCGGCGTCCCCGGTAGAGACTCTATGTATAGAGTCTCTACCGGGGACGCCGGACACAAAATGAGAGCTCATATGCATGCATGCAGCCCCTAGTCCCCACATGCCATTCTCTTTCCCCACACTTTCTCTCACCTACTTTTCCCACATGGGGTGGTCCCTTCTATTAAAATGCATGCATCCGGACGCTGTTTGAGGGACGCGGCTGGAAAGGGTCTCTTTTCTGTACAGATTTTTGATCTCTTTTTGTCCGGCGCGGTCCTAAACGTGCCCCAAATCATTTGTGCCGGACGTTTTTTGAGGGACGCGACTGGAGATGCTCTAAGAAGGGAATACAAATGCTAGCACTTTGATAATAATATAGAGCACATAATAAAATTTTGGGATATGCAACTCATGACAACTGTAGTCATAAGAATGGGTGTTGCTTAAGTGAAAACAAGTATGGTTTATATGTTTGACCTTTCACAAGTTGAATTTCTCGTGCCCATTTGAAAGTGCATGGAGCCCCCATGTGTGGTTTTGGTAATTAATGACAATTCCAATGGACTAATATTTGAATTGAGTTATATTTGCAGGAGTGTCCATAGGCAATGCTTGAACCATATGTTGGCTTCAAGGTTGCAATAACAAAAAAGAAGTGCAAGTTAAAGATGATCGAACTTGAAGAGATCATATGCTTGAAATTTTCCATTAATATGGTGTTCATGGATATGTGAAGATGCACCGAAGAATAAGCTCTCCCATAGTGGAGTATGGGGGAGGAATTCACAAGACTTCATCAAGCAAGCACAATCAAGAAAGGCGTTCAATCTTGTTGCGGTCAAGATCGTCATCATCGAGCTCAAGTGGAATGCGCAAGGTTAAGGTTTGCTCTTGATAGGGTTTCTTTATTACATGTCTCATGGTTTAGTTGGGAGATTGGTTCATAGGATAGTGGGCGTACTATCAAGAGGGATCGCGTGTAACTCGATCAGATCGTTTGGGAGAGCTCAAACCATTGCATCCTTGCATCATCTTTCTTGGTTGTTATCTGGATCTTATCCATGTGGTGTTTTAGAGCTTGTGTTTATTTTCATGACAAGCTCTAGTTCATCAAAAAGGGATTCCGCATGAATCACTTGTGTTTTCGACGTTGGAGTTTTTCTCGGTTTCTCGTATTGTGAGGTTTCACTCTAAAAATAGTAGAAAAATCTCCCCCACTTGTTTTCATATTTTTGTGGTGGTAGAACTTGTCATCCTCTTTTCAACAGAATTGGTTTCATCCCATTTGGAGTTTCCTAGCTCGAGTTATTGTGTTTCTAAGATTGCCTCTTATTTAGTTTTACAAGAAAAGAAGAGAGGGGAGGTTGGCCGGCAGTATGCCTTTGTTGGGCCGGCATTACCGCACGGCCCATACCGGCTTTGCCGGCTCCCGTGTGCCGGCGATGCCAAGCCTCTTTGGCCGGTCCATGTCGGCGAGCCGGCTCCCGCGTGCGGCGATGCCGAGCCTCATTGGCCGGTGGTACCCCCCATTTGCTGGCTCGGCGAGGCCAGCGAGCACCGACCGGGCGAGCGCGAGATGCCATCGAGCGGGTGGGCCAGCAGGAAGGCGGCTGCGCGGCTTGGCGAAAAGAGAGAGGAGACCTAGATCTACAATCTCATCAATCAAATTCCTCTCTTTGTGAGGGAATCCATGGATCTAGTTCTTGTAGAGAAATTTGGTGTTCCTCTTCCTATTTGGTTCTTCATCTCTTATTCGCCCAATAGCTTTTGTAGCTTTGTTGGAATTTGAGAGGGAAGGACTTGAGCATCTTTGTGGTGTTCTTGTCATTGTATTTGGTGTATCGGTTTGAGTTTTCCACGTTCATTCGTGGAAGTGAAAGTGAGAAGGTTATTACTCTTAGGTTCTTGGAACCCTAGAAGGAGTTGAGGCCTTGATGGCCTGCAAGAACACAGGGTCATTCATGCATATTTTCGTGGAAGTATTATTTCTGGTTTTTATATTGTATCCCAACAAGGAGCGTAGGAGGATGTTTATCTGCAGTGTTTCTGTCACACCCAAGGTTTCACAAGTCTTAGGTGAATTGACTGCAAGAATTGAAATGGAAAGTGGTGACTGTACATGATAGGATTTTGGAATATTGATAATGCAATAAAGTAAAGTGCATAAAAGTAAACCGCTAATAAGAAATAAACGGGATTCTACAGGTGGAAAGGTAGGCGTGGGGTGATTCGGTTCATGGCGATAGTGAATGTGCCTGGTGGAATAAATGTGATAAGTGAATATGATTCTTCCTATTTATATCTGAGAAGGCATGCAACCCATAAGAGAGAACGACACCTCTTGGTAGATTTCATTTTCCTCCAATAATCCTTCTGCCTGTTACCAAAGCCATGGTCAGCGCATCTATTAAGGTGGTTCGACCGGAGTAAAGCTTTAAGCTCGTTGGTTCCTTGTGATTCCTCGAGTATTGATAGATCCTCTTTGATATCGCCCGTGTCACTCGGGGGTAGCCGATTTACTAGCAAACAAGTTCATTTTTATGACTTCTTGAGATCGTGCTATCTGGGCCCTTAAATTAGATAACAGCATTAGGTGCACATAAATATTCATACTCATATATATATATATATATATATAAATAAATAAATAAATAAATATATATATATATATATATATATATAGGTCTGCTATTCTCGAACCGGTTCGAGAATAACTATTCTCGAACCCTTTCTGAACTTCCGGGTGTTTCCTAGTGAACTTCTCGATGGAATACCAGAATTGCATGTTCGTGCGGACAGTATTTTCATGATGATTTTTAAACCGCTTATCGGATTGATGCGTATAATATACCGTTGGATTCGCACGGAAATTTCGCAAATTTTTCATGTTCATTGTTTTTCCAAATTCTATAATGATTAAAACTAATTTGAAAAATACAAAACAACGTTTTCGCGGATTTCTCTATTTTTGTACAGTTTTGGGGTTCCAGTTTTCAAACCGTTTATCGAAATGATGCGTATGATATGCCGTTGGAAAGGTGCTGACTAGGCGCACCTTTTTCATGAAGAACACTTTTCTAAATTCTTTATAGTTTAAGAGCAGATTTGAAAATACGTGAATACGTTTTTCGAACTTCTCGGTTTTTCGATCTGTTTTTGGGGCTTATTTCCGAACCATTTATCGGAATGTTCCAAATGATATTGCGTTGAAAAGATATTGATTAGGCAAATCTTTTTCATGTTGAATGTTTTTCCAAATTCTAAATGGTTTTAGTTTAATTTCAGAAATACATAAGAGTGAAGATAACGCCGACACAAGAACATTTCGAAATTGGCTCATCTAGATTGATTAGGTGTGGCATTGCGATATGTTGGAGTATTAGTAGAGTTATATTAGTGCTAATTGTACGTTGAGTTGGTCGATTTGCGCAATCGGTGGTTGTACGGACGATTTCTATGCGTATGATTTCCGTCCAGAAAAACAGAGTGTATGAGGTGCTCGAATATAGAAGTGAACTTCCTTATATCTGTTAATGAACTTCCGATGGCGGTACAAAAGTTTCAGGCATGTAATAAAATTATAGAGAACTTCTGTAGATGTGAACTTCTTCTCCCCTGAATCTGAACTTCCCGACGGAATTCAATATTGTACATGGCGAACTTCCGAAACTTTAGTCTAGTTTGAAGTGAACTTCAGAAAATATAGCGAACTACCGTCGCATCTGCACTTTCTCTAGATACAGATCTGAACTTCCCCTTATCTGCATCTGAACTTCCAGACGGACCTCAACATTGTAAGGAGTGAACTTCCATTTCAAATATGAACTTCTATATAGGGAGTGAAATTTCATACGGAGGTAAGTGAACTTCCCGATGGTGGCAAGTGAATTTCTGAAAATATTTTGCGAACTTCCACATGTTCGAATTGAACTTCTGAGTTGTGTTTGTCTTTTGTTCAAAGTGAACTTCCAAAAATAATGTGAAATTCTATTGCGTTCGAAGTGAACTTCCGATTTTTCATGTTTAGTGATGCAGCAGCCTTCTGAACTTCTGAATTCGGCAAAAGTGAACTTCACCAATCTGCGAAAGTGAACTTCTAAATTCTGGCGGATGTGAACTTCCCATTTTTTAAACTCTAGATAAAATTTTGAACTTCTAAATTTTTTCAGTCATAGAAGTGTACAACGCATAAATATAGTGAACTATGGCTTGGTAGAAAATGAACTTCCACTTTTTCAGTCATAGAAGTGTACAACACATAAATATATTAACTTCCACTTTGGTAGAATTGTACAACCAAAAAAAAATTATAGGCGGAGTGAATTTCCTATTAGAGACGAATTGAACATATACAAGATAAAATTGTAAACAACTGTAGTTTCCTGAACTTGAGATGCTACCAGATATTCAATGACTACAGATTACAATTCAGAATAACTCTGCTGAAGCATGTCTCTAAACTTCACACATGTTGGTCTCTTTCTGAACTCCACGACTCTATTTGTCTGAACTTCACGACCAACTGTGTGCCACAGAGTAGGTGTCGTGCACCTTTATAAGCTAGAGTGGAGAAATTACAGCAAGCCATTAACCTATTTTTATCCCTGCAATTTGCAATACATCGCCCCAAAACAAGCTAAGACAAGTATTAATTGCGGAACTAAGAATCGACGGTTCGGAGGACACGCATGTGAATCAGCGGCTAAACATCGGCGTATTGTAATTTTACTCCCGGCGGCACGCACATGACTGCCAGGGTATGCGCGCGTGGACTTCCCGGCCACGCACCACAGACTGCCGAGGGAGGCACAATGAACTCTTGTGGTGCTCTACTTGCAGTTAGAGCTATACACCAATAGCACATTGCAATCTGTAACAAGAATTACTTCTAATTAGCAATTGCTAGCACTGGAAAATAATAAAAATGATAGATAAGAGACATGCGGCAATAATAAAAATGGCCATTCATCAGTTCTCAAAATACCACATGCATGGCTATATTATTTCTTTACAAAGAGGGATCAATACCAGACTTGAAAATAGAATAGGAACATATGGTACTGCACTGCAAACTCCCCAAAATCACGCAGCGGACAGCCAAAGAGGGGCAGTTAACATACCTGAAGATAGAACTGCACATGCTCGCTGCGGAGAGCGACGTGAACTATCGCAGCAGGGCATGTGAACTCCTGTGGCGGCGCTTGTCCTGTGGCGGCTGTGGCTATGCGGGAGAGCCGGAGTTCATGGTGGCGCTGCCAGGAGTACACGCGTGAACTAGAAGCAGTTATTTTGCATAAAAAAATGGTCGTCTATAGGTAATTTACTGGACTAAAGGAACAAACTCGATAAGTTACGATATTGGCATAGCTACTGCACCATCTTATGTTATTTATGTACCTGTACAATGCATATCTTTCACCTACCAAAAAAAGGTTGATAAATGCTACAGAAAATTAGCTAACGCATCATACGTTTCCTGATATTTCAAACTTCCTTTTTTGTCAGGAATCATGACATGTCAACTGCCACTCTACTTGACAAAAAATCATCCAGAATCAGCGTTTACTGTCTTTCAGAAATTGGAGGTTGCAACATAAAAATACTTCACACTTCATATGTTTCAAATGGTGAATAAATCTAAAAGAAATTCGGTCATATATATATTGTCTAGCATAATGATAGTTTGTAAGAGCGAGCTACTTTGCACAGATTATCACCGCTTCCAGAATAAATGAGATTTCCACTTTCATCAGAAAATGCTACTGTGTTGACCTCAGACTGAAATATAAAATAATTCAGAGTGGAAGCAAGCAAGGATTCTATTATACTGAATTCTTTTTACAATTTCTGAACCAAACTTCAGTTTTTATGCCTAGCGAACTTCATTTTATTTGCAGAGTGAACTTCACTTTTAGACGTAATGAACTCACTGTAAGTCATTGTGCTTTTAAAAAGTGCCAATAAAATCCAACTTGCTATGAAGAACTAGATAGTCAAAGAACCAAGGCAATACGTGAAATAGGAAAACTGAACTTCTGAAGATATATGAATCTAACTCCACACAAAATAGAAGCGAACATATTAGACGAACTACTGAAAGAAAACATTAACATATCTAAATATTGTAGCTGTGTTGCATCAATCACAAAGATAAATATTATCATTCACTATGTCAAATCAAATAAGTGTAACCGCAATATTCGAATTGTCTACTTGCATATAGGATCCTTTAATATGTTTTTCATCAAAACAAAATTATAAACCATATCAATCAAAATGAACTTCGCCTATTTATGTGTCTGAACTTCCGATAAATGTCAGTCAACTGCTAAATAAATTCGCTTGCAACAGTGAACTACAGAGTTCATCTTTCAACCGAGCTATGCACAGGTCGCTGGTAAGAGGAGCCACAAAGATCATATGTATGCCAATAATAAAAGAAGCAGTTCACCACCTCGATAACATTGGGAGTTCGCCAATGATGAGGGTATTGTGAGGCCGGCACCACACCCACGCACGGCGAGCTCCCCTGTGGTGCCCACTAAAAGAACAGCAATTCACATGGAAAATGACAAGCAATGTTTTCTATCTAACACTGATACAGAAATGAGCGAACTTGTTTTTTAATAAAAGTGAACTTCACAATTTTCTTGGAAAATGATAGTGGACATCTCAGGTGTATCTTCTTGAGGCACCAAAACTGATTAAATTAGGTGAATTTAAAACTCAGAAAAGTTGGAATCATAATAAAGGCACATAGTTAACCAGTAGTTCATAGCCGTAATATATTGTCATCTAGTAACGCCCATCTAGATTTCGATATCTTATACAGTGAACTATCGAAGATTGGGGATGCACTTCTTTTGTTTTCTACAACGAACTTTACAGTTATGTTCATTGATGAAGTAAAATGTTTGACAGCAAGAAATAAATTTAAGAAGTTAACTCACTAACTTCAGAATACGTGATGCACTACAGTCTTCTCAAGAACAAGGGTAAGCCATACCTTCTGTTTCATTTCTGTATCAATTCATGAATACTAAGGGAGCTCCAAGTGTTGTCATTACTCCCTGGAATAAAAGGCACAGCATCCTTGTATCATTATATTGCCATGTATATACATAATATAAAGACTGAGCATAGGACCGAAGAGATAAAAAACTGAATACAAAGACCACCCCAAGTTTCTACTTGCCGTCACTAGGTGCTCACTTCAATCATTCAAAGTGAAATATGAAAATAAGTAAATTCATCCGGCATGCTCCGAACAGAGACACAACGACACTGAACTCCACACAATGTAAAAGTGAACTTTGCTCCAAGCACAAAGTGAATTCTATTTGTTTTATCAGTCACGCATCAACACATACATCTACATGAACTGTTTTTTTTATATAATAGTGACTACTGGTGTTTTTTAAAGAGTGAATTACTGGAGCTAGTCACTCATGGGTCATTCATAGTGCATATCCATTTCTTTCTTACTACTACAATGATTCATGTATAGAATATCAGATGCATTTTTGTTAGCATACAATCTTCAGTCGTACCATGCATTGACCACTTTTAGGCTCAGCACTTATCCTCTAGGTATTTACAGTACAAAGTTCTTGCTTCACCATAGGCACAACATGTTTATTACTAAGATTCAGTACCTCATCGCCTTGGATGCTTCATACCTTAAATACGTTGTTGCAATGTTGTGAAAAACAAATTACTCCAACCCTCATGCATCAGAAGGGGAAATCCACAAATGATATTCAGTATATATGAAGGGGCGAACTTCAGGAATATATATGAACTGAACTCCTTGATTAAATAGTACAGGGAGCTTTCTATAGCAGTTTTGAATATGAGAAGATAACTAGGCCATAACCGAGTGGAAGTAGATGCTTCCAGCAGCCGGGCAACAAATGGAGAATGTCCTAGTGCTCACCCATCTACACATACACATAATATGGATTCACAAGTAGCAGTTTCAATCAACGACTAGCAATACCTGCACGGCCCGTAGCTTGTTCAGCAGGAGTAGCTTCATGCATTCTTCCTCAGGAACGCCACACATTCTCAAAACAATAATAGTAAACTTCATAGCTGCAGACGCACTTTTGTATTTTTTGTTTTGAATTTAATTTTTGTGGTGTGCTTTCAGACTGAAACAGTGGGAAAGATAAATAAACTCCCAGAAGATATAAAAGGAACTCCCCACTATAAGAACAAACGGTCGGATGGGACAAGCAGCAGTATAAGTTCGACGGTATCCAAATATAAAAACAAGCGGACACTATCCAGATATAAAAAGAAGCCGACATAAAAAATCGGCCACATCTGCGTCTCGATGATAGGTGCCAGCTGAACCAAGCACATAAATCAACCAAAGTGCACTTCACATCACCAGTTGGTTCACGACTTCACGTCACCAGCACAAGCACAGGTCGAGCAAAACAGTGCAGTTCTCCAAGATTCATGTGACTATGGGTGGAAACTTAGGGGCAGAACGGCAGTGGCCTGTAGTGTGCACGTGGGAGGCAGTCTCGTGAGAATTGCCCGGCGGCGATTTCATGCAAGGGCGCGCGGGCAAGTAGCATATGGATGAGGGTGAATTTCAGAGTGAGGGTCGTGCATATTCAGAGAGTTTCAGAGTGAAGTTTTGTGCATCTAAACTGACATGAGTTCCCTAAACATATAAACTGAACTTGCCCCTGTGAAAAAATAATCTTGTGAACTAACAGCAGCGATCCCCAAAGATGATGTAGTGAACTTCGTGGTAAGAAAATGTGAACTTTTCTTTCTTGTGAATGAATTTTCAAATGTTTGCCAATTAAAAAAGGTGAACACCTGCGACAGATGAAGCGAACTCCACCGACAAACAAAATAATCTTGACAAGTGCTATCCGATATGTTCTTACCACGAAGCCTGTTCCAAAACTGGGGCTGCTGCCAAAAGCGTTCCTGCAGCTAAATGGGTCAAACCCTTACAAGTAAGAGGCGCAGATTTTGCCCCATGGCCTGCAAATTCGCTACCTATCAAGAGCTAGTTGGGCGAATTGATTAGAAGGGGGCAAAACGAGATAATCCCACCGAGCATAGGCATCAACCCTGCATCGATTAAACCATATAGCAAAGCTAAATGCGGAGCAATCAGGGTCAGGGCTAGGATACTGGTTCATCAGCGACGTCTTCCCGACCCTGCAAAGGACCAAATCACGGATTACAGCCACATCCAAATCGAGCCCCCCACCGAACAGAGCCCGCAGGGGAAAAAGCTGAAAATAAATGACTGGAATCCGGCGGCGAGCGGATCCGGCGGGGAAGGGAGAGGGAGAGGGAGGAGGGAATGATGCGCTTGACTGACCCGCTGTCGCCGAGGACGATGACCTTGAGGAGGGTCCGCCTGCGCGAGGTCGACATGGATGAGGGCCGATCGCGATCAATCTTTCTCCGCGGCTTGTCGGCTCGCACGAGGGGACAAAATAAAATTGGAGCACCCAAGAGAGAGGGAGGCGGTGGTGGCAGAGGCAGAGCGGTGGTGGATTTGGCCCGCATCGGGTAGTAGGAGGTCAGGAGGGGTCCTCGGTCGCCCGCTGATGTTGTGCAAGAAATTGGAGACGGCGGCTACGGAGCAGCAACGCCAGGGCTCCGAGCAGGAGGTGTGAAAGAGCGGTGTGTTGCCCGCCGGCACCGCTCAAGAGGTGGGGGAAAGGGAGAGTGGAGGAGAGGGCGTAGCGGCGTAGTCCTGATGCCGATGTAGGGCGGGTTTGGGGCTGCTGCCAGGGAAGGAGGCGGGGTACAGTTGGGGCTGCTGCTGGTGAAAGAGGCAGGACGGAGTTGGGGCTGCCGTCGATGAAGGAGGCGGAGCGGGGTTACGGGGGCCAGTGGGGAAGAAACGCGGAGGATTTGGGGCTGCCGCCGGGGAAGGAGGCAGGGAGGATATGGGGTTTCCGCCGGGGAAGGAGGCGGGGGCGGATTTGGGGCTGCCGCCGGGGAAGGAGGCGGGGCGGATTTGGGACTTCCGCCGGGGAAGGAGGCGGGGGCGGATTTGGGCTGGCCGCCGGGGAAGGAGGCGGGGGCGGATTTGGCCTGGCCGCCGGGGAAGGAGGCGGGGCGGATTTGGGTGCCGCGTGGAACGGTGGAGGTGGAGCAGGAGTCGTGCAGTTCGGGCGTGGCACCGTGTGCGGTTCAGTGGTCGGCGGTAAAATACTAGGATGGTGGGCGTGGGTAGTATGGGGTGGTTCGAGAATAGTTATTCTAGAACCCCTCTTAGGGCTTGTTTGGTACTAGAGTTTTACTAGGGATTAGCGGGGATAATCCGCTCCAAACTTTAAATCCCCACTTATCCCCAATGCATGTTTGGTGCTAGAGTATGAGCGAGTTTAATCCCCACTTATCCCTACTTTTTCCCAAAATTTAGTGTAATTTTTGCAATCCCCAATACTCTACCCCTACCTAGTGGATTGGAGATGAGGTTTTGTGGGGATTGGGTGAATCTCTGCTGTCACCCAATACTCTAGAGTATTATCCCCACTAATCCCCACTAAAACACTGGTACCAAACAAACCCTTAAGGGGGGTTCGAGAATAGTTGGTATATATATATATATATATATATATATATATATATAATACTCTTAATCATAAGTTCACAAATAGATGAAATAAAATTAGCACATCACATCTCATCAATCCCCTACATCTCCTGCTAATGGGATCTACTCACACATGAGAGAGGAGAATAGCATAACGATATCATACCAAAGTAAATGGAGTTCATCTTGATATTACCGTAGCAAGCCACACTAGTTGATGATCAAACCAAATACTAACCAAGATGGAATAGAGGTTTCAATCCCTAATCTTACAAGTATAAATCTCTCTCTCAGTACAAGTGGGTGTAGTGGATGAGGTGGTGATCTTGATGAGATTGATCTTCGGTGGAGTCAGGGTGGTGTTCGCCTTCTTCAGATCTGATCTCTTCTGTTCTGGTGCAAATGGTAGCTACTGTGTTCTGTTTTTCGTCGTGTTGCCTTCATAGAAAGGGTTTGGTTTGATAAGAGGAAGGTGGCGCCGGCCAGTACGGGCGGGTGGTAGGGTCACCTCGCCCATACCGATGCCCGTTAAAGCCCCTGGGTCGCCAGGATGGGTTTGGCCTAAAAAGTAAATGTCTTTATGTCATTGCAATTATCCCATTAAATGTCCTCGGATCCTCCAGATATGATGGTTTCCTGAAATACTTAATTCAAAAGCAAGGTTTCGCCTGGATTGCAATATTAGTGTTAGTTTAAACACAAAATCCAATGAAAACCCAATGAAACCAATAGATAGGCGATGGAAAATCCGTAGTAAAAAACATCGAAATTTGGAGCTATCAACATCCCCAAGCTTAGTTGTTAATCGCCCTCGAGTGAAAAAGTGATGAAAGAATAATAGAGAGAAATAAACTTGTGTAGAAGAGCTCACAAGTCAGAAGCAATATTAAATTCATCTTCAAAAACCTTGCAACTTCAAATATGATGATAAGATATTCAAATGGTTGCACCTAATGTCGCGTCCTAGCCACGTGTAGTTCATCAATCATAATAAATTCTAAACCCATAGAAAATGTCAAGAGTTTGAGTAAGATCGCCAATGCATTGTGTTGGTGCCTCTCTTCTTATTGAGAGTAAAATTGGAATTTTACGCATTGAATGCTTTCATCAAATTAAGGGTACACATGTAAAAGTCAAAAGAGAACTAATCTTAGAGCAAATCATTGACCTCCACATCAAGAATCATGAGTCTCCAACACCCAATCCCCTCATTGTCTTTCAAGAAAATCCACCTAATAGTAAAGAGCTCAAGAATGAGCAAGAATCATGGGGGAAATCAAGAGATAGGGAAAGTTCTTCAAATTCAACAATGGAGGAGAGAGAGTGGAAGAACTTACGTAGCCCAAGGTGGAAGAAGTCCTATTTATAGCCTAGGGAAAATATAACCGTTGGGTGAGAAAATGGGGAGAAAAACGACCCAGCTGGTCCACCGGGCGTGGCACCGGACCGGCTGGTGGGACACCCGGTCCTGCTAGGTCTCTGACCAGGCCAGCCTAGGGAAATACTAAGGCTCCTCACAGAATATTTTTAGATGATTCTAGAGAGGGAGTCTCCTACCGTCAAGAAACGGTGAAGACGTCCAAACTCGAAAACGCAATAGAAGATATGATGCATGCAGATTCCATTTTCGATGAACTTGGGTTTGTTGTAAAGCTAGCAACAAGCTCAAGAACCTCACACATAGAAACACCAAGAAGTACTAGGGATATGCAAAGTATGCAAAGGGTTGAGCTCCCTAAGACGATGTGATCAAGTTACCCAACCGAAAGCTCCTCTTGCTAGTGCGGCTATCTATCCTATAATCCGGTCTCCCAACAACCACCTTAAGACCGGTAAAAGACTAGCAAGGCCATACCTTTGCCTTGTGCATCCAGCTTGATCTTGATGATAACTCTTCAAGCTCCACTTAAGCCTGAATGCCTCACTTGATCATTGTTACTTCGTGAAGACTCACAAATGCTCCCCCATACACCATGATGGGAAAGCTCCATTGATGCACATCTTCACATGTCCATTATCACCAAATGGATGACAAGCTTCAAGCATATGATCCTCTTGAGATGCTCAACTTGAACTTGCCCAACTCAACCTTGATGACGATCACCACTTGACGTCATCCTCTCATGGGCTATATGAGATCTCACTTTTGATGCATGCCCATGGAAAGATATCTAACCCACATAGACAACACAAGGTCACATATATGATGGGTTAGTTCATAAAGCATAATTGACAAGGCTTACCATACCACATGACTTCATAAGGCACATTCTTCATGCTTCATGTGTTGACCAAACTTGAAGCTATTCTTCACTCTTTGTATTGGTCAACCTTGTATCTTCTCATGCTCTATCATACTATCTTGAGGTGTATAAAGAATTCTTCATTTGTTTGCATGCTATAAATCTTAGTCAACCATAGCTCAACTCATGATACTATCATGACCCCGACTTAGAGCCATATCTTGAATTCTTCACTCGGAATCAAGCACTCAAGATCTTGATCATTCATTGCTTAACACATAAGCTAGAGCATGACTAATATTGAGTTGCACATAAGAACTCTGTCGAGGGTGCTCCTCGTCAATGCCCTCCGATAGGGGCTTAGGGTTGATGGAATCCTGCAAGATGACACGAGACATCGGTTCGCAGACAAGCGGGGAGAGCGATTTACCCAGGTTCGGGGCCCTCGATGAGGTAAAACCCTTACGTCCTGCCTATCTGATCTTGATTATGAAACTAATGGGTTACAATGGGGTGCCGAAGGGTTCGGCTGAGATATCGTCGAGAGGCTAAGCGCTGCGGCGTCCTAGCTCTAGACTTTTGGTGGCTAAGATTGTTAAGATTGTACGTGTCCCTCGGCAGCCCCTCTCCTAGCCTTTATATAGGAGGCCAGGTCTCAAGAGGTCTAACCGAGTACGACTACATTTACAGTAATTCTATCTCTAAACTTTCCTTGTTCGGCTCATCCCTTGTCTTGCCCGCCAAGGAATCTTCTGCTACTCCACCCAAGTGGCCCATCTTGTCATCGAACACCTTCATGGGCCTCCAGCTGGATCGTGTAGGGTAGGACAAGGTCGGTTACCCGAAGGGTAATGCCCACGTCAGTAGCCCCCCGAGTGTCTAGCCGAAGATAGTTCGGGTAGAGACTAAGGCATGCCTCCACCTAATGTTCTTCTCCTGGATTGTTTCTGTCCATCTTGTATCAGCATCATCTTCTTCTATCGGGTGCACGTCCAGCGCTCCCGATGGGAGTAGCCCCCGAGTCTAGGTACGGATGCTTGCAGTCCGTGCGTAGACTCAAGTTGTGCCACTCGAATACTTCCTTCTGCGGAAGTTTTGTTTCAAGTCCTCATGGGTCATCCGATATATTTGTACCAAGGATTGTTTTACCCGATAAGTTTTCCATGCGCAAGGGATAATGAATAACGTGCCCAACTTTTGTTGGTTAACTGCCGATGGCAAAACAACGTCATCCTACACAGAATCAAGGTCTCCGGGCATGATCCTGGAGTGTAAAAAATTTCTGTCGGGTGCGCATCCAGCGCTCCCGATGGGAGTAGCCCCCGAGTCTAGGTACGGATGTTTGCAATCCGTGCGTAGACTCCATAAAATTCTTCCTCAGAAATGTCTTTGAGCTCTCTTTTTATCGGGTGCGCGTCCAGCGCTCCCGATGGGAGTAGCCCCCGAGTCTGGACTCGAGCGCTTGCGATCCGTACATAGACTCAAGATTACCATCCGATACCTTTTGTATTTCTTTGAATGCTCCGATCATTTCTTACGACGTCACTGATGACGTTATTGTTACTTCGACTTTGACTGACAGGACGCAACCCGCTGGGCCCATGCTACCCCTGCCTAGCCCTGTTTTTAAGCAATATCTGCCTTCCTCGTACAGTTACCAAGGTGCCTCCTCGATTTCTGCGACCAATGATGGAGAAAAGGTCCTTTTAATGAACTGGCAGCAACAACACGTGCTTACGCATTCCTGAAGCTTCGCCCTACTTAAAATTTCTTAGGAAAGATATCCTTAACATCCCCTCATATTTATCGAAGCCTCCTCTGTCCTTCTTCTCCCTTCCTCTCTCACAACCACCGCGCCGCCGCGACCGTTTTCAGATCTCATCCAGATATTGCGATGGTGAAGAAGAAGAGCCTCGCCGCCGCCAAGGCCACCTCGAATCTTCCGAAAAGAAGCGCGCCAGATGCTCCTCCCCCAGCTCCGACGCCGCCGGCGCCGCCAAGTTCAGTGGACGCGCCCAGACCCGGAGATTGGCTAGCGTCCTCCAACACAAAGCGGGATGAGAAGAGGGCTCGAAGCCTCGGGCTAATCTCCTCCGACGAGGAGAATGTGATTCTCCCAGGTGAGATTTCTCGGCCCAATCCTCCCGCTGGTTTTACCGTGATGTTCCTATCATTCCTGTACCGGGGCCTCTCTCTTCCTGCTCACGAGTTCCTTCATCGTCTTCTGCGCACTTACGAAATCCAACTATGGCAACTCACCCCTAACTCAATCCTCCACGTTGGTGTATTCATCACCCTCTGTGAAGCGTTCTTGGGCATCGAGCCTCACTTTGGGTTGTGGAAGAAAATTTTCTTCGTAAAGAGATACAGTAGTAGCAATGGACCTTTTGTTATTGGGGGAGTGGGATTTGTCGCTCGTTCAGAGGTCAACTATTTCAGTTTTCAAATGAGAGAATCCGTGCAAGGATGGAGATTGAAATGGTTTTATGTTAAGGATTCCCCAACAACCGAGTCCCAGCTTCCTTGCTTTGCCGACGTCCTTGAAGCCAAGCCTAAGCACTCTTGGAAGAACATTCTTTCTCCCAACGAAAAGACAACAGACTGACTAATTATTTGCCAAATTCCTTCGGATCAGAGAAACCGACGGTCAAACCATGATTGGTACAGAGGTGGCTGCGGTGTTCTTGAAACGTCGAGTCCAACCAATCATGGCTAGGGTTCATCCGATGTGGTTGTATTCAGGTCCAAAAGATGAAACCAGGATAAACATTGCCGAGTTATCAGAAAAGGAGCTGTTTGATGAAGTTCGTCGCCTCACCCTTTTTAGCCAAGAAGATTCAATCCCGTTGATCTCCTCTTATACTCCCCTTGATGCCGATCACCCGCTGACAGGGGTAAATTTTTCTTCTCATATCCATATTACCCTGCTCTACTCTGCTGATACAATTACTATTGTTCTTATTTGTTCCTCCACTTGACAGATTCCCATAATTCCCGAAAACCTGCATGATTTACCAAACGACACTTCCGAAGGAAGGGGTTCCTCAACTCCTGTCGATTTTCATACTGTCGAACATGATGATCCGATAGATTCTGAAGCTGCCTTTGCCGATCCTCCTTCCACAGTCAACGATATTTGCGACACAGCGGGATCAGTGCGTGATGACGATGCTGATCTTGAGGCCTTTATTAATGCAGCTGTGGAGGAGGTCAGAGCTCCGCCTGCAAAGAGGTCAACTGGCGGCTTTGCCGATGAAGATGATCTCTTTGACCTGTAAATGCCTTTTTCCTAGATCTTCGTATCTTGCTTTCATCATTCGTATTTCTCTCATAATTTTAGCTAACCACTTCCTTTCGCAGTGACGAAGGTTTCGTTGAGCCCCCATCCAAGAAGGCCAAATCTGACGCTGCTCTGCCGGACGTCGCGGCTTCCGAAGCTTCGGCTCCTACTGCAATCCCTGATACGTCTCCAACGTATCGATAATTTCTTATGTTCCATGCTACATTATTGATGATATCTACATGTTTTATGCACATTATATGTCGTATTTACGCATTTTCTGGAACTAACCTATTAACAAGATGCCAAAGAGCCAGTTGATGTTTTCTGCTGTTTTTGGTTTCAGAAATCCTAGTAACGAAATATTCTCGGAATTGGACGAAATCAACGCCCGTGGTCCTATTTTTGCACGAAGCTTCCAGAAGACCGAAGGAGAGTCGAAGTGGGGCCACGAGGTGGCGACACCACGGGAGCGGCGCGGCCCGGGGCCACGGCCGCGCCGACCTATGGTGTGGGCCCCTCGTGCCGCCTCTTGACCTGCCCTTCCGCCTACAAATAGCCTCCGTCGCGAAACACCCGATACCGAGAGCCACGATACGGAAAACCTTACGAGATGCCGCCGCCGCGAATCCCATCTCGGGGGATTCGGAGATCGCCTCCGGCACCTCGCCTGAGAGGGGATTCATCTCCCGGAGGACTCTTCATCGCCATGATCGCCTCCGGAGTGATGAGTGAGTAGTTCACCCCTAGACTATGGGTCCATAGCAGTAGCTAGATGGTCGTCTTCTCCTAATTGTGCTTCATTGTTGGATCTTGTGAGCTGCCTAACATGATCAAGATCATCTATCTGTAATACTATATGTTGTGTTTGTCGGGATCCGATGAATAGAGAATGCTATGTTATGGTGATTATCAATCTATTGTTTATGTGTTGTTTATGATCTTCCATGCTCTCCGTTACTAGTAGAGGCTCTGGCCAAGTTTTACTCTTAACTCCAAGAGGGAGTATTTATGCTCGATAGTGGGTTCATGCCTTCATTGACACCGGGACAGGTGACGAAAGTTCTAAGGTTGTGTTGTGTTGTTGCCACTAGGGATAAAACATTGATTCTATGTCTAAGGATGTAGTTATCGATTACATTACGCACCATACTTAATGCAATTGTCTGTTGCTTTGCAACTTAATACTGAAAGGGGTTCGGATGATAACCTGAAGGTGGACTTTTTAGGCATAGATGCAGTTGGATGGCGGTCTATGTACTTTGTCGTAATGCCCGATTAAATCTCACTATATTTATCATATCATGTATATGCATTGTTATGCCCTTTTCTATTTGTCAATTGCCCGACTGTAATTTGTTCACCCAACATGCTTTTATCTTATGGGAGAGACACCTCTAGTGAACTGTGGACCCCGGTCCTATTCTTTACATCGCATACAATCTACTCGCAATACTTGTTTTACGTTTTCTTGCAAACAATCATCTTCCACATAATACGGTTAATCCTTTGTTACAGACAAGTCGGTGAGATTGACAACCTCGCTCGTTTCGTTGGGGCAAAGTACTTTGGTTGTGTTGTGCGGGTTCCATGTTGGCGCCGGAATCCCCGGTGTTGCGCCGCATCACATTTCGCCACCATCAACCTTCAACGTGCTTCTTGGCTCCTCCTGGTTCGATTAAACCTTGGTTTCTTTCTGAGGGAAAACTTGCCACTGTGCGCATCATACCTTCCTCTTGGGGTTCCCAACGGACGTGTACATCTACGCGCATCAATCCCCGCGGCTCAAATATCGACTGCCTCCTCCATTTCTAAGGGGAAGGACATTCCTTCGACTGTCGCCGCCGCAACTCCTTCAGGAAAAACTGTAAGTCTTTCTCGGTCGCACCGCTATCTTTCCTGAATGCCTTGATTAACGATTCTTTGTTAAACGTCTATTTTCCCCTTTCCTTAAGGACCTGCGAGGCGTTATATCTTCCTTGGAGGCCTTCGCTTCCCAATTTACTTCTCTGGAAGCGGACAAGGTTCGGCTGCAAAAGGAAGTCAACTCCTCTTCCTTGAAGTTGGAAGGTGCAAACAAAATAGCCGCTCCTACTCGCCAAGAAGTCGACTCCCTGAAGGAAGAGCTCAACAAGCTGAAGGAGAGGCTGAAGGAAGAAGAGGCGTCCAGGCTGGTTGCCGAAGCTCGGGTGACTGAAAAGGATGAACTTCTTCGCCAGTCTTCCTTAGCTTTGCTTGGTAATCCTTTTTAGGCTTCCCTATCGATTATTACACTGGAAATTCAAGCCTTTGATAATAACTTTCCTCACTTCATTCCCTTGCAGAAGCCGCTAACATTCCTGCCGATGCTTTGGATAAGGTCCCGAACAATTCCCCGGCTAACAGTGTGTCGATGACTCTTGCTGCACACCAGCTTACACGGGAGCTCCTTGATAAAGGCAAAGGTGCCATGGCACGGATGCACTCGATGATCTTCCCCAAGATTAATCAAGATAAGACTCTGGGGCAGCTGATCGATGCCTTCGCAGTCGACACCAAGGAGGTTATAGAGGTATTCAAACGTACTTCACATACTTATGGTGCACTCCTAGCCTTCCAACTTATGATGGGTCATGGCTTCAAGGCCGACATTGAGAAGATGTCTAGGGAACTTCCGAAAGATCAAGATGGACAGTTCATTGATTTAAGCACCTTCAAAACGTCAGCTCTTACGTGTGCACGTCAACTCCTTGAACTGGTTTCATCAAAGAAAACATCGGCTGGTCCAAGTTTATCGACCCAGTGACAAAGGATTAACTTGTCAATGCCTACAGATTGTAGACTAGGGTTTTGCTAGAAGTAGAGGGCAAGTAGATCTCGAAGGTTTAGGCGAAAAGTACTCGGCGATTATGAAAACTAGGGTTATGTTGACAGTAGATTCGATCCCTTTCTTTGTCCCTCGACTCCCCTTATATAGGAGGTGGAGCCGAGGTTTCGTATTCGTACAAGTTACGGAGTTCGGGATGGTTTCTAACTCATCCCGTCAGATTACAAATAACACTTCCTATTACAACTCTATGTTTCCTTAATATATCTTGGGCTCCCGAATCTTCTTATTCTTCGGATGAGTGGGCCTTGATAAATCCCGGGTACCATCTATGGCAGGCCCATTTGGGATGCCTATGTCGATAGCCCCGAGATTTTGCTTGAATCGTAGAGTCAAGGAAAATCTCGACTGTTTATTCGAGAGCTTTCATTTATACTTCTTCACATAAAATTCTATATTGTACGGGGATAATGGTAGTTGGGGCTAGTTCATCGACGGATCGGGTACTAGTTAAGCTGCTCTAGTGGCAATCCGCAAAAACCTACTTCAAGATCACGTCCCTGGACATGATCTCGGGATACTGGTGTAAACTTCGACGAGTGCCGCTTAAGGTCTTACCATTACAGTCGAGTCCCGAGTCAAATTTATCGGGTACCTAACGCGTCCGTTAGGATTTTTCTTCGTATCCGTTGATACGGATAAAAGTAGCAGAGCGCAGTCTTTGGCGATGCCACGCCCGGCAGAACGGATCCGGGGTCTTACCTTCGCATTTTGCGGCATTCAGAAATTGATCGCTACTTTGGCGTTCGAGAATATATTGTCGAGTGCTTTTCGCCTTTGGAATAGCACATTTTATCGAGTCATATTTGATGACTTATTTTGTCTTCCCGATGGGAGTATATGTAGAGTTAATTATAACTCGAAATATACTCTCTTGCTTTTCTATCTTTCTTTCTTTTCCTTTGTAAATTTCATCGGGCACGCGAACAGCGTTCCCGATGGGAGTAGCTCCGAGGCTATAGCCAAGAACTTGTGCTTGGTTGTAGGCTCAACATTTTATTCCACCTTGTCGCTATATTTATAGTCCTTCTCGACATTTTTATATCAATCGGGTGCGCGACCAGCGCTCCGATGGGAAGTAACCCCGAGGCTATGAAAAAATGCTTGCATTTGATCATAGGCTCTCGCCATTTCTATATTGTCATACTCGAAGTTTTCTATTTTTCCAAAGTAGCCCCCGAGCGTTTGGGCAAAAACTTGTATTTGACCAAAGGCTCCCAAAGTAATCAAATGATTTGTCCTGTCGCCATTCTCTTTGTAGTTTGCTTGTCGACATATTTTCCCTTGTCAAATTCTCTTCATCTTTATCAATAACCGGGATTTTTTCTGCCTTGTGGGTCCATTGTTCACACCACGTTGACACGTCGTGCGAGTGGGGGACACACGTCCTCCGCTTTTCCTGGCGCACGTTCTGCAACCTCGTCAATGTTGAAATACTAATTTGCCCTTGTTGCCACGTAGTAATCATCTCCTGCATTCTTTCTTCATCCAACGGTTCCGTCGCTTCACCGCACCTCTATATAAGATCCCCTTCTTCTTCCTCGAGCACTTCCGCTCGCGCCGTCCTCTGCTCTCCTCTGCAAAATCTCCCCTTGCGCTCCCTTCTGCTGCAAAAGCTCTTCTCTTCGCAGCTGCTCGCCATTGCCATTGTTGATGCCACCGCGTCGCTTAACCAGAGCACGGCACTCCCGATTCTTCCATGGCCGCCGCGGATCTAGGAACTGCGGAGTGGGAAAGGTCCAAGGTCACAAACCAAGACCTGAATCTCTTGAAGAAAGCTGGGAATCACCGCAAAACCCAAAGCGGTTTGCTTCCCCGACGAAGAAAGCTACCCGGCCCCTCCAATGGGATACCGGGTAAGTTTTGTCGACCATCTCATTCGTGGTTTATCCACCCCCATCCATCCTTTTCTCCGTGGACTACTCTTTGTCTACGGTCTCCAGCTTCACCACCTCACGCCAAACTCAATCCTCCACATTTCTATTTTCATCACGCTTTGTGAAGCCTTCCTTGGCGTCTCACCCAATTGGGCGCTTTGGAAGCGCATTTTCTTCTGTCGCCGCAATGGCTCTCCCAATGTCGCCTATAATATAGGCGGCGTTGTTATCTCTATTCGTTCCACTTGCTGATTACTTCGACGTCAAGCTCCACGACTCCGTTCAAGGTTGGCGCAAGAGGTGGCTATACATTCGGGAAGAAAACCATGGATGCGCGAGAGGACAACATCCCTCCGTTCGATGGTGCCGAGAAAATTCTTCGTCGCCGTTCCTGGGATGCGGAGGCTACGAGGAAGAAAGAACTTCGGCTGAAGCCACGATGACTCGCATTCATGAGTTGCAAAATACTCGTGGCAAAGAATTGTCGAGTATCCAGTTATAGTGTATTTCCTTAAGAGTAGAATTCAGCCTCTTCAAGCTCGCAAATTCCCTCTGCTGGAAATATCGCGGCGACGGAGACGTGGATCGGGCTGTCGGTGGATTTGGAAGTCAAGGACCTGGAGAGGCTTGTCCAGAAAAATCACCTCCCTCGGAAAAAAGATTCCATCCCTTCTTCTTGTCGCGTGAAACCATACAGTGCCACCCATGCACTTCCTAAGGTAAACATTGTCGCGCAATTTCTTACTGCCTTGCTTTTTGCATTGTTTGCTCCTTTCTGATATCCTTCCCTCTTTTTATACAGAACCACCCAAATCTTGTTTCACTTCCTCCTCTTCCTGAAGGTGGGGAAGTCGAAGAAAGGGCCGTTATCTCTAATGATAACCAAGAGGCTTCTTCTTTTGTGAATGAACCCATGATTCTCAAAAGTCTGCGGGATCTGCTGAAAAAGATGCTGCCTCCGAAGACACTACATCGGCCCAATCTCCTCCTCCTGCTTGTTTCTCCAAAGAATAAAAGGAAAAGAGATAGTGTCGAAGATTCGGGACTTCTAAACCCGAAGAAGCTGCTCCTTTACCGCAAAAGGCAGCTTATGACCCATATCTTGCGAGTATCATCAGCTCGTAAGTTCCCTGTCTTTTGTATTTTCCTATTCGAAATTTTTTTTGCTTGCCTTATTCTTTACGCTGCTGCCCTTTTTCAATAGTGATGATGACGAAGAAACGCCGGCTTTGGACGTGGCTGCTCGAACAAGTACGTCACGTACCCTAGTTATCTCGGAACCACGAGTTGAGGGGAAGAGTCCTCGCCTCCTCAACAAAACATCGGCGGCTCTACTCCTCCGTCGAGCCCCAGAGCCTCTTCACCGAAAAGAGCAAGGACGGAGATTGTCTCGGAGCCTACTCTCCAATTGAGTAGCTCTTCTAGCTCTCTCATGGAAGATGTAAGTTCTTTACTTTTTTGTCGGTGTCTATGTTTTCTCTGTTTGCTTACGTGTATCAACATATTTTTCTCATACCCCCATTTTCTCTTTGTCTTCTTTTTTTGGTTAACGACTTGTGATCAAGGATCTTCTTCGCATCGGTACCCAATTTGTTGGGTACGCAGTGAATATGCGAATAAAGTTGAAGGTAATGCTCTGCTCCTTCTTTTGCCTTTGTTCTTTTGTTCCTTCTTTGTTGTCGAGATTTGTAACTATATTTATCTTCCATTGTAGAAAAACTGGCGGAAGCCAATGAGCGTGCCAATACACTTGCTCAGCAATTAGAGCAAAGTGAAAAGGCTCGCAAAAAGGCTGAGTCAAATGCTATTGATGCGCGAGCAGAGGCTAATAAAGCCAAGGCTGACGCTGCTTGGTGTCGAAGATCTCGAAAGAGGCTTCACTGCTGCTGAAACTTCCACTGAGCGATCGAGATAGCTGCCCAATCCGCTCGCGAGGAGGCGATCCTGAAACGTTTAACGACGCAAAGTCGCCGCTTCGTAGGTAAGTACCACTTCATTATCTTTTGTAATTCTTTCTCTGCACTCTTTTGTTTGCTCAATAAATTTCTTTTTTGACAGCTAGAACAGCTCAAAAGTTTCAACTTGATGAACCCGCCAATGATTCTCTTCTTGACGCCCTTTCGCTCCTCGAAGTTCATGGATCAGAGGCACGCGAAGGCATTGATCAGGCTAAAGCAGGGTTGTCGCGGCTTTTTCCTTATTTCTTCCCCAAGAAAGAGGAACCCGCAACTTTCCTTGACCTCGCCAAGTGCTTCAATCCATCGGAAGATCTTGGGCTAAGGGTGCGTCATGAGAATATGAAGGTT
>NC_061511.1:215031190-215083033 GCF_022539505.1 Lolium rigidum | reverse complement strand
TAATCCTAGGTGATATAACCCATGCAATGGAACTCTACCATATCAACACATACCATGGTTCCATTGCCCACTATATAGTCATATCTATATCAAATAACATTTTTGTTTAGCTTGCCGAGTGATAAGTATAGTACTTTTATATAGTTTGATAAAAATAATCAAACGACATGAGCAAGCGATGAACTTGCCTTCTTTGACCCGCAGCACGGCGTGGTGAAAAAGCTTCACACGCAGAGGCCCAAATTTCGAAATACCATCATCGTCTGCAAGGACAATGTTTAAAGAACCTGCAAAGTTTCTATAATGCATAGTATGAGATGCAATCGTTCCTAGCGAATCTAATCTCGATGATTTGGGATGTAAGCGAGTTGTAAGACTTCTTTAGGGTTGGTTGTACTTTAGAATGGTTCTCAAACAAGGTTCTTTTCAGGTTTTACTATATTAGCATCATAATCAAGTGATATACATATCATAACAATCATAGTTGCCATAAAGAAATAGTGGTGAATAATATGTGAAGAACAGCTTGTCAATTTTTAGTTCTACAGACATGGTTGATGATTACTTGCATTATACTTCAAAAGAACAACTTTTGAAGAATATATGTTGTTTAAGAAATAAGAAGTATTTCCAAAAGAAGGATTAGGTTTCTATGGGTTGATTGACATCGTACTTCAAAAGAATAACTTTAAATAAATTAAAAAGTTAAATAAGAATATGAACTACTATATATAAGTGGAGCTAGTGGGCTTAGGTTTACTATTGGATTGATTTATTCTCTAATAGAAACTAGTTGGGTTCTTTAAGTAGAATGGGTCACATGCAGAAAGTATTAGATAGGGTTATTACCATGGTTTCCTACATATATCATATTAAAGATTAAGCGTTAAGATGGTTCCAGGGTTTGCTATTAGGTTCCCATGACCTCAACATTTGCTTTACTAACAATCTCTAATTGCTTCTAAACCAGATGTGTTTATCATTTCCTAAGTAGGGTTTAGTGGAATAGAGCATGTGATAATTGTTACAATAAATGTTGGTACTAGGTTTATCTTATAATTCTACTAGGTTTGATGAATGAGGTTGATCCTAATGGTATGGCAGGAATGCCGGGATCAGCCGGTGCCGTTTATATTAAAGTTAGGCTTACATTAAGTGGGCACTAGTGGATCATACAAGGTTTATTCAGAAAATGAAGAAATGATGACTTTGAAGTGAATCTGTTTCATTTTGGTGGATCATGATTGCATTTGTTGGTCACATAATAAGGTTCTATGTATATGTAAAAACCTACATGATCATATGTGATAAACAAATTAGGGTTTTAGGGTTAAAGCATTTTCAAATGATCAGCATACAATAATGGGATCCATATTCCAACTTATAATAAAATCCAGTTTCTAACTTATGATCCAATTCCTAAAAGTAATACTTGGCACTGAATTAAGGTGATTAAGTACTTGGTATAAATTTATTAATAATTTTAATATGCTATTAATTTTTAGAGGTTTTATGAATTAAAATAATTACTAGTTAGGGTTTAATTAGAAACTGTGGTTTCCCAATTATTGTTAGGTTTTAAAACAATGACTTGTTAACTAAAATGCTTAAGTACATAATTGTTAATAATAAATATGAGTTGGCTTAATACTTTCTTGAGTTATTACTATTCAAGAAAAGTAGTAAATTAGAATTTCAAATTAGGGTTTATGAATTACCACTAATAATTAAGTTAATGCAACTATTATAAAGAAAATTAATTCAACATTTTATCATATCAATAGTTAAATTTTAATTTTTGGAACTTAATTATTTATTAACTAATTTACATTTTAAATAATTGAAAAGGCACACTAATAAAAGCAAAATAAGGAATTTTATTTCAGATAACATTTTTGCTTTATATTCATTGGAATAGAGTTTATTTTTATGTGCATTTTGATATATTATTTGAACTTTTCCTAAATAAATGAATTATATGATTTTTCAAATTATCAATTATTTAATTGATTTTTGAAAACTAACAACAAATACTAAATTCTAAATGTACTTAGGCTAATCCTACCTTTATACACCCACCGTAACAGAGGACACGAGGCTGCCAGCCACGGACCGAAACAATGAGGAATAAGACCACCGAAGCACGCCACCGTCAAGAACTCTTGATTTACCACACAATGTCAAGTATCTAGGGCTTCCGGACGAGCGCTACTTTGTTATGCTCGAACGAAAGACGCGGCGGACCCATCGTGGCGTGATCTTCAAATGGTCATCACCGAGTTGCTCCTGGCGTGAGCGCAATCTCCAGGGAGGTGACGGCGCGGCGGGAATCAACTCTATGCCAGAGGACAGCAAGAGACGAAAAAGAAGAGTCCCTGCAGATGCCACCATCACCCGAGGCTGGCGGTGCGCACTGGACGAGGCTCTTTGGTGGGTCGGAGACGAGCTCCGGCCCATTCTCACATGGCCGGAGAGGCGAAAAAGTCGGCGGCGTCTTACTGAGGCTCCACTCCCATTCTTGCTCCAGGGTGATCAGCACAGCCAGGCGCTTTCCATCGCCCACGAGCAAGGGTGTTTTCATCACGGATAGCCGGAGAACTGGCCGGCTATGTCCTGGGCTCACCGAGGGTTAGAGGGGATTATAGAGCATGAGAAGGCAAGAATTAGGTTTTACTACGGTGTTGGGTGGCTTTATAGCTCAAGGAGAGTCAGCAGATTTACGGCACCCGCCGGCAACAGGATGTCATGGATACGGCGTAGGTTTCGGCGCGAATCACTTCCTGCTTCTTGGATAGACTCGACGCAGGAGGCCTGGAAGAGGCCCGAGAGACTTTTGCGTCCAAGCATGTCTCTTACCTCACGAGACGTGTACTGGAGCTCCTCTATACTGGCGACGCCCATGAAGACGAAGACAACTCTTCTTCTACTGACTTTAAAGGAACTGATACGGTGGTCAGTCACTGTAAGTGGAGGTGGAAGTAAATGGGCCGTCGAGTAAGTTTCTTCTATTTCAAATTTTATTTTCTGCTTTGATTTTCTGTTGATATTTCTATTCTGAATTCAGATCTGACTTCTATTTTGTTTTGCAGGTTCAAAACTATTGAACATTACAATATCACTTTACACATTCAACGTATAATTCCTTTAAGCTGCAACTATTACAATTAATTAGAGTGACAATTTTGTGAGTATCAATAAAATGGAAATGAAGTAGATATTGATTCCTTTCTTTTTATAATTTAGGAACCATTTCGCTTAAAATGATTTGAAAATTTACTACATGTAGCATGGTGAATATATTATTAGGTTTAACAATAGTAATAAATACAATTGGTAATACAGAGTTTAAATGGTGCTGAGAATAGAAGGAATCATGATTCATGTATAACTATTTCTAGGGTTTAAGATGATTAAACAAACTCTTATAATTACGAATCTTGTTTAGCAACTTGTAAATTCCAGATTACTGAAAATTCCAAGCCCATCATTGGTCAATTCACCTGTTATATGATGGTTCAAACTATGATACATTTTCCCATTTGGTTAACTAAATACATTTCAGATACCAAATAGAATTGATATTGATTTTACCTTCACCAAATGGCATTTAGTCCTACATAGATGGTTTGGTTTATATTTGTGAATTCATGATAATATACAAATTAGGAATATTAAATATTTTATGTGATTTATCATGTGAAGGTTAAAAAGGGCTTTTGAATATTTTCATAAACAATTAAGTATAAATAGTAAGGGCAAGATTTTACTTATAATCTAACATAGTTCAGGTTTTGTAATGATCAATGTGATACACAATCAGGATTAGGTATGCGACATAAGATTGGTCATGTTTAATCAATAGGCTCCTCCTACTTAGGTAGATTTCTCACGCTAAATGCTAGCTTTGTCCCTAAAATGTTTGAAAAGCTTAAATACACAATATCATCACCATTTGCTATGGGAAGGTATGAATATTGGTCCTGAATAACTAATGGCTGATTCACTTATTATTTTATGAGTAGAAGAATGATCTGCGGATCAACACATTTAGTTTTAACTTATCATCTCAATTTATTAAAACAAGATCATGCATTAGACATGATCCATTTATTCATCACTAATCTCTCTTTTTAATACTTCTCCCTCACATTCACTTAGATTCTTAGGGTTTATGATCATCACTTCAATTTGTAATGATCAGCACGGCCTCATAACAATTCATTAAGAATTATATTCTCTTCTCCAAGATCAAGTATAAGTCCATATACTCGAGCATACCCCTAGGTTGAGCTCTTCGAATAGGTGTTGTTCTAGAGTTTATGGTGTGAGTTGAAAACAAAGATTGAATGGTCAAAGCACTAAGAATAAATATGAATGTCCCTTGACATGGATTCACTATTAGAGTTGAAAGATATACCATGGGACTCATGGCATGGACATTTATTTAGTAGAAGACATGGATAAGATAAGTGGCAATAGGGCTGTTTTTAATTAATTGTGTTTTGATTTAGGATTGAATAATTATTCATGTGTTGTTGTAAGGAATGGTATGTTGAGACATTTTATAAGATCTTAAAGGATCCTTACTTAAGGTGACCATCTTTGGCAGGCCCATTGGGGATGCCTATGTCACCCAGACACAAGCCCCTTGATTGTTGTAACAAACTTTTTCCTTTTGAATTGATGTGAAACATTGTTCTATCGCAAAACTTGTGATTGTAATAAATTCTGTACTAGCAATGTTGCTAGTGTACCCTTGTTATGACTTTTATGCTTGCATTCTCCCGATGGGAGGTTATTTCTGATGTTAGAAGCAATGCAATCCGTCATGCCTTTGACTCTGTTTTTGCAGATTTTCCCAGTGCCTGCGTTTGTTGATGATTCTTCGGGTGCTGTTTCTGAAGAGGATCGGATCCAACGCATGAAAGATCGGGTTGCGCAGATGGAAAAGGATCTGCGCAGTACCTATGCCTTGGCTGCCATTGTCAGGAAGAAGGGCAAAATTGCAGCCGACGTAGAGCGCTATGCTCTTACTGAACTGCATAAGGCCACTGAAAGTTTGAACTGTAAGTTTTTCTTGGTCCTTGTGCTTATTATTCTTTGTCAAACATATTGCCTAATATTCCATTAATTCCTTTGCTAGTCATAGCCCTGAACCGTGCTGAAGAAAACAGGCGAATTCACGAGCGCGTGAATGCCTTGACTCAACTGTCATCAGCCGAAGAAATTTTCTGGAAGGAGCACTCGAAAGCTTCGGCTGTTGCGCAATTCCAAGATCGGGTCCAGCAGGTCCATCATTTCTTCGACAAGTGCTACAAAGCCCTGAGGGTAATTTGGAAAACGATGTTCCCCTTGAACTCGGTCCCTCCTACGCTGTTGACTCTGATGTCTGAATTTGGGAACACCAAGAAAATTCGAGATTTGGTGCGAGCTTAGGTTTTTGCAGGGGCCGGGTTTACGCTTGCCCTTGTCCTTGCACGGTATCCTTCAGCGAATCTCCTATCTATCGCCAACACAGTTGGTGATTTGAGGACGCTGTACCCGAAGGTAGTGCTGCCCGCCAATATAATTGTCGACAAACTTGAAGAGGATTCGAAGATACCTGAAGAAAGAGAAACTCCGCAAGAGTGATTCAGGGTTAAGTTCTTGTTGTAAATAGGTAATTTGGATATTTCATCTTAGCGTTTGGATGGTATAGTCGAAACTTTATGTTCGGTAGATACATGTATATGTACTTTTACCGTGTCAATGCCGTTGGCAATTTTTGGAGCAAATCTTAATTGCCCGTTTTAAACTTATGTGTATTCGTTGGTCAGCAAATTGTTTGAGTGATCAGCTCGTGTTGCAGGTCTTGCTAGACCCGTCGTATGCGCAACTTTGCTTTCAACCGATGTATGTTCGGACAGTGGCTCCCGAATATATCGAGAGTGTTAACTCTGCCGATGAGCCTGTTGTTCTTTGATATTTCCATCAGTGAAGTATCGAACGTGGGTTGTATTGCATGTATTTTCAAACTCTTGCTATGTACAGCACTCGTAGAGGCATCTATAGCAGAGGGAAGGGTCATTGTCCTTGTTTGTTATTGCATCTTTTAGCACTCGTAGAGGCTTTTTTGGAGCGCAATCTTCTGTCGCGTACTATATTGCACCATCATTCACCGAGGGGTGTAAGCAAAGGTTACGATGATGCGGATTAGGTGCTCCGAATTACTGCAATGCTTATCAAGGAATCAAGACTAAGGTTCTCATTAATAAGGAAAACGCGGGACTAAAGGGCGTAAAAAAGAGAAGCCCTGAGAATAAACGGTAGAACTAAACATTATTTGACTATTCTAAGAAAGGGAAAGGTTCTTCTTATCTTCTAGCTTGTCTACCACGTTAGCGGTTTTCGAAGCGTCGTTGATTGCAGTGGGGGTCTCGACAGCGATTGCCAATGTCTTGCTGTCTACTGTGCCATCATCTGCCGAAATTTTTGCTGCCGAAGCTTCTGGAGCAAGGTCGGTTGGCTTCTTCTTGGTTTCCCTGGCATGTTTCTCCTCCTTAATTTCACGTATCGATAACCTGGGTGGAGGATCGAAAATTTCTTGTTTTATCCCAAACTTCGCAGCAATCCTCTGAAACTCGCGATCACAATTGTCCGAGCGTGAAAAACTTCCATAGACTGTGATGTTTGTCCCGTTGTTCCCAGGCATTTTCAACTTGAGGTATGCGTAGTGCGGTACTGCCATGAACTTGGCATAAGCTGGTCTGCCGAGTATGGCGTGATACTGTGATTCCCAGTTCACTACTTCAAACTCGATCTTTTCCTTCCTAAAGTTGTCGGTTTTGCCAAAGACGACGTTCAGGTAAACTTTGCCAAGAGAGTACGCCGGTGAAGTTGGGAGAATCCCATGGAAGCAAGTGTCTGTTTCTTCTAGCATCCTCATGGTGATCCCCATACTTTTAATTGTGTCGACGAATATCAGGTTTAACCCGCTTCCACCATCCATGAAGACTTTGCTCATCTTGAACCCCCCAATTTGTGGCTCGACTACTAAGGCAGCGTGTCCTGGTTTTGGTATGGTCATCGGGTGATCCGCTCGACTGAACGTAATGTTCTGAGACGACCACTCGACATACTCAGGGATGTTCGCCATGATACTTTCTGCCAGATTAATCTCTCGGGTGAGCTTCTTCATCTCTCTTCTTGAGACACCTGTCCTGTGGATCATGCTCATCTGCCCACGTGGTGGTGGAAACGCCTCATTGGGTTGATGAGGCTGAGCCTGCTGGACTCGGTGCTCAGGGTGGTGGTGGTGGTGGAGGTGGTGGTTGCTGTTGCTTATGCTGGATGAGTTTCTCCATGTCAAGGAACTGCCTACAATCTCTGAGCAGGTGGCTTGACTTTGTTTTGTTATCCTTGGAATCGATGTACGAGTGCAAGTAGCAAGGAGCGTTGATCTGCTCGGCGAAGGGTAGCTCGGGAGTCCTCTGTGGTCGCGGTTTGTAGTTGCCGCGGTTTCCAGAATTATTCCGGTTACCATCCTGCCGATCGTCTCGTCTGTCGTCATCTCGATCGTCCTGCCGATCAGAGTATCCTGCGGCTACCAGATTACTATCATCGTAGTTGCGATTTTTTCTTCTCTTGTGGCGATCCCTTCGTCCACCCGAATCATGCTTCGGCTGGTCGTCATCTTCATCATCGCTGCGCTGTCGCGGCCTTCGTACGTTGTCCTCGCCATCAGCCCAGCTGTTGGCGATTTCCATTAACTTGGTTATTGTTTTTGGCTTTTTACGCCCGAGTTCCTCTACACGTCGGATGCCGTCGCTGAAGGCATCGATTGCTCTGTCAACGAAAACGTCTTCGGCAGCATTCAGAAGCTTAGTGAATCTCCCGATGTACGCGCGCATCGATTCCTTCTGCTTTTGCTGGCAATGTCGTAATTCCTCAATCCCGACGGGCCTTTTGTATGTTGCTTGGAAATTTGCAACAAAAGCGTCTACTAGGTCGTCCCATGACTTGATGGAACCCTTCGGCAGACCTCTTAACCAGGCTCGTGCTGAGTCCTTTAGATAAAGCTGCAAGCATTGCATTGCTGCTATCTGATTTCCTTTGTGCAGAATCACGGTCTGCAAGTAGTCGTCTATCCAGGACCTCGGCTCCTGCTATCCATCGTATTTGGCGGCGTCAGTAGGAGTAAGTTTGAACTTTCTGGGGGGCATTGCCTCGCGGATTTTGTAGCTTAAACAATCGGCCCCCCTTAGCTCACCATCGTTCTCCCGGCTTTCATCCGAAGAATCACTGTCATATTCCTCCCTAGCGGCGCGTCATCGCCTTGTGATACGCGTAGATGTACACGTCCGTTGGGAACCCCAAGTGGAAGGTATGATGCGTATAGAAGCAAGTTTCCCTCAGTATGAAACCAAGGTTTAATCGAACCAGTAGGAGCCAAGAAGCACGTTGAAGGTTGATGGTCGCGAAATGTGATGCGGCGCAACACCGGGGATTCCGGCGCCAACGCGGAACCTGCACAACACAACCCAAGTACTTTGTCCCAACGAAACAGGTGAGGTTGTCAATCTCACCGGCTTGCTGTAACAAAGGATTAAACGTATCGAGTGGAAGATGTTTGCAAAGAAAATAGTAAACACAATTGCGAGTAGATTGTATGCTATGTAAAGAATAGGACCGGGGTCCACAGTTCACTAGAGGTGTCTCTCCCATAAGATAAAAGCATGTTGGGTGAACAAATTACAGTCGGGCAATTGACAAATAGAGAAAGGCATAACAATGCATATACATGATATGATAAATATAGTGAGATTTAATCCGGGCATTACGACAAAGTACATAGACCGCCATCCAACTGCATCTATGCCTAAAAAGTCCACCTTCAGAGTTATCATCCGAACCCCATTCAGTATTAAGTTGCTAAGCAACAGACAATTGCATTAAGTATGGTGCGTAATGTAATCAACAACTACATCCTTAGACATAGCATCAATGTTTTATCCCTAGTGGCAACAGCACATCACAACCTTAGAACCTACTGTCACGATCCCAGGTGTAAATGAAGGCATGAACCCACTATCGAGCATAAATACCCCCTCTTGGAGTTAAGAGCAAAAACTTGGCCAGAGCCTCTACTAATAACGGAGAGCATGCAAGATCATAAACAACACATAAACAATAGATTGATAATCACCATAATCATAGTACTCTCTATCCATCGGATCCCGACAAACACAACATATAGTATTACGGATAGATGATCTTGATCATGTTAGGCAGCTCACAAGATCCAACAATGAAGCACAACAAGGAGAAGACGACCATCTAGCTACTGCTATGGACCCATGGTCCAGGGGTGAACTACTCACTCATCACTCCGGAGGCGACCATGGCGGTGTAGAGTCCTCCGGGAGATGAATCCCCTCTCCGGCGAGGGTGCCGGAGGCGATCTCCTGAATCCCCCGAGATGGGATTCGCGGCGGCGGCGTCTCAGTAAGGTTTTCCGTATCGTGGCTCTCGGTACTGGGGGTTTCGCGACGGAGGCTTTAAGTAGGCGGAGAGTCAACGCGGGGGGCCACACGAGGGGCCCAGGGGGCAGGTCGGCGCGGCCAGGGCTTGGGCCGCGCCGCCCTAGCCCCTGGCTGCCTCGTGGCCCCACTTCGTTATCTCTTCGGTCTTCTGGAAGCTTCGTGCAAAAATAGGACCCCGGGCGAAAGTTTCGTCCAATTCCGAGAATATTTCTTTACTAGGATTTACGAAACCAAAAACAGCGAGAAACACAGACAGCGGCTCTTCGGCATCTTGTTAATAGGTTAGTTCCGAGAAAATGCATAAATATGACATATAATGTGCATAAAACATGTAGGTATCATCAATAAAGTAGCATGGAACATAAGAAATTATCGATACGTTGGAGACGTATCAGCATCCCCAAGCTTAGTTACGCTCGTCCCGAGCGAGTAAAACGATAACAAAGATAATTTACGAAGTGACATGCCATCATAATCTTGATCATACTATTTGTAAACATATGTAATGAATGCAGCGATCAAAGCAAAGGTAATGACATGAGTAAACAAGTGAATCATATGACAAAGACTTTTCATGAATAGTACTTCAAGACAAGCATCAATAAGTCTTGCATAAGAGTTAACTCATAAAGCAATAAATCAAAGTAAAGGTGTTGAAGCAACACAAAGGAAGATGAAGTTTCAGCGGTTGCTTTCAACTTATAACATGTATATCTCATGGATATTGTCAACATAAAGTAGTATAACAAGTGCAATATGCAAGTATGTAGGAATCAATGCACAGTTCACACAAGTGTTTGCTTTTTAAGGTGGAAGAAGATAGGTAAACTGACTCAACAATAAAAGTAAAAGAATGGTCCTTCAAAAGGAAAGCATCGATTGCTGTATTTGTGCTAGAGCTTTTATTTTGAAAACATGAAACAATTTTGTCAACGGTAGTAATAAAGCATATGAGTTATGAAAATTATATCTTACAAGTTGCAAGCCTCATGCATAGTATACTAATAGTGTCCGCACCTCGTCCTACTTAGCTTGGACTACCGGATCTTTGCATGCCATGTTTCAACCAAGTGTCACAAAGGGGTACCTCCATGCCGCCTGTACAAAGGTCTAAGGAGAAAGCTCGCATTTTGGATTTCTCGCTTTTGATTATTCTCAACTTAGACATCCATACCGGGACAACATGGACAACAGATAATGGACTCCTCTTAAATGCATAAGCATGTAGCAATGATTATTATTCTCATATGAGATTGAGGATATACGTCCAAAACTGAAACTTCAACCATGATTCATGGCTTTAGTTAGAGGCCCAATGTTCTTCTCTAACAATTTTGCATGCTCCAACCACTAAAATGATAGATCCTTCAGACAAGACGGACATGCATAGCAACTCACATGATATTCAACAATAGTTGATGGCGTTCTCCGAAGCATGGTTATCGCACAACAAGCAACTTAATAAAAGATAAAGTGCATAAGTACATATTCAATACTACGATAGTTTTTAAGGCTATTTTGTCCCATGAGCTATATATTGCAAAGGTGAATGATGGAATTTTAAAGGTAGCACTCAAGCAATTTACTTTGGAATGGCGGAGAAATACCATGTAGTAGGTAGGTATGGTGGACACAAATGGCATAGTAGTTGGCTCAAGGATTTTGGATGCATGAGAAGTATTCCCTCTCGATACAAGGTTTAGGCTAGCAAGGTTATTTGAAGCAAACTCAAGGATGAACAAGTGCAGCAAAACTCACATAAAAGACATATTGTAAACATTATAAGACTCTACACCGTCTTCCTTGTTGTTCAAAACTCAATACTAGATATTATCTAGACCTTAGAGAGACCAAATATGCAAATCAAATTTTAGCAAGCTCTATGTATTTCTTCATTAATGGGTGCAAAGCATATGATGCAAGAGCTTAAACATGAGCACAACAATTGCCAAGTATCACATTATCCAAGACATTTTAGAATTACTACATGTAGCATTTTCCAATTCCAACCATATAACAATTTAACGAAGAAGAAACTTCGCCTTGAACATTATGAGTAAAGCCTAAGGACACATGTGTCCATATGCAACAGCGGAGCGTGTCTCTCTCCCACAAAGTGAATGCTAGGATCCATCTTATTCAAACAAAAACAAAAACAAAAACAAACCGAGCGCTCCAAGCAAAGAACACAAGATGTGATTGAATAAAAATATAGTTTCGGGGGAGGAACTCGATGATGTTGTCGATGAAGAAGGGGATGCCTTGGGCATCCCCAAGCTTAGACGCTTGAGTCTTCTTAAAATATGCAGGGGTGAACCACGGGGGCATCCCCAAGCTTAGAGCTTTCACTCCTCTTGATCATAGTATATCATTCTCCTCTCTTGACCCTTGAAAACTTCCTTCACACCAAACTTCAAGCAAACTCATTAGAGGGTTAGTGCACAATTAATAATTCACACATTCAGAGGTGGCACAATCATTTTTTACACTTCTGGACATTGCATAAAGCTACTGGACATTAATGGATCAAAGAAATAAATCCAACATAGCAAAAGAGGCAATGCGAAATAAAAGGCAGAATCTGTCAAAAACAGAACAGTCCGTAAAGACGAATTTAAAGCTGGCACCAGACTTGCTCAAATGGAAAAACTCAAAACTAATTAAAGTTGCCGACATATCTGAGGATCACGCTCGTAAATTGGCAGATTTTTTCGAATTTTCTACAGAGAACTGTGCCCAGATTCGTGACAGACAGCAATGCTGTTTCTGCGCAGCGATCCCAAATATAACATCAACTTTGACATAGAAACTTTACTTGGCACAAAAACATGATAAGGAGAGGTTGCTACAGTAGTAAACAACTTCCAAGACTCAACAAAACAAAAAATTGCTGTAGGTAAAAACATGGGTTGTCTCCCATAAGCGCTTTTCTTTAACGCCTTTCAGCTAGGCGCAGAAAGTGCAAATCAAGTAACATCAAGAGTAGAAGCATCAACATCATTATTTTTCATGCAAACACAACTTGTTGCAGAGGGTACTTTAGGTGCTCCATTATCTAAATTTTCTATGGTGGTGCTAGGGGTCTTAGAAATTTTAGGCCTATAATAATTCTTTTGTTTAGGCACTTTAGAGGCGTACATGAATTTTTGCTCTTTCCCCACATAGGCTTTCTCATTATACTTGAGAGAAGAAAAGGTTGAACCCAAGGTTCCCATAGCTTTTTCAAGTTCATCAATCCTATTGGTTTGATTATCATGGACAACACAAGTTCCTCGGACACTAATTTTTTCATCAATTCCTCCTAAGGATTTATCAAGTTCATAAGTTTTGTCAAATAGCATTCCCAATTTAGTTTCAACACTTGGAAAATTTTTCTCTATGGTTTCCAATTTTTTCATAACATCTTCAAGAGAGATTTCAATTTTAACTTCATTAACAGGTGGTATTCCAACTAGACTCTCAATGATGCAACTAGTTTCTAAAGCGGGAGTACCTAGGAAATTACCTCCCGAAAGAGTATCAAGAACATATCTATTCCAACTAGATAAACCAACATAAAAGTTCCTAAGAAGGATAGTGGTGGAGTGTTTCTTAATGCACCTTTGATGAGCATTACTAATTCTATACCAAGCATCTTTTAAACTTTCTCCACCTTGTTGCTTAAAAGAACGAACTTCAACTTCAGGATTACTCATTTTAGCAAAAGTAAATAAAGCAAACTAGATAAGGTAAATGCAAGTAACTAATTTTTTTGTGTTTTTGATATAGAGAGCAAGAAAGTAAATAAAGTAAAACTAGCAACTAATTTTTGTGTGTTTTGTTTAGTGCAGCAAACAAAGTAGTAAATAAAATAAAGCAAGACAAAAACAAAGTAAAGAGATTGAGAAGTGGAGACTCCCCTTGCAGCGTGTCTTGATCTCCCGGCAACGGCGCCGGAAATTTAGCTTGATACGGGTAGATGTACACGTCCGTTGGGAACCCCAAGTGGAAGGTATGATGCGTATAGAAGCAAGTTTCCCTCAGTATGAAACCAAGGTTTAATCGAACCGAGTAGGAGCCAAGAAGCACGTTGAAGGTTGATGGTCGCGAAATGTGATGCGGCGCAACACCAGGGATTCCGGCGCCAACGCGGAACCTGCACAACACAACCCAAGTACTTTGTCCCAACGAAACGAGTGAGGTTGTCAATCTCCACCGGCTTGCTTGTAACAAAGGATTAAACGTATCGAGTGGAAGATGTTTGCAAAGAAAATAGTAAACACAATTGCGAGTAGATTGTATGCTATGTAAAGAATAGGACCGGGGTCCACGGTTCACTAGAGGTGTCTCTCCCATAAGATAAAAGCATGTTGGGTGAACAAATTACGGTCGGGCAATTGACAAATAGAGAAAGGCATAACAATGCATATACATGATATGATAAATATAGTGAGATTTAATCCGGGCATTACGACAAAGTACATAGACCGCCATCCAACTGCATCTATGCCTAAAAAGTCCACCTTCGGAGTTATCATCCGAACCCCATTCGGTATTAAGTTGCTAAGCAACGAGACAATTGCATTAAGTATGGTGCGTAATGTAATCAACAACTACATCCTTAGACATAGCATCAATGTTTTATCCCTAGTGGCAACGAGCACATCACAACCTTAGAACCTCTCGTCACGATCCCGAGTGTAAATGAAGGCATGAACCCACTATCGAGCATAAATACCCCTCTTGGAGTTAAGAGCAAAAACTTGGCCGAGCCTCTACTAATAACGGAGAGCATGCAAGATCATAAACAACACATAAACAATAGATTGATAATCACCATAATCATAGTACTCTCTATCCATCGGATCCCGACAAACACAACATATAGTATTACGGATAGATGATCTTGATCATGTTAGGCAGCTCACAAGATCCAACAATGAAGCACAACAAGGAGAAGACGACCATCTAGCTACTGCTATGGACCCATGGTCCGAGGGGTGAACTACTCACTCATCACTCCGGAGGCGACCATGGCGGTGTAGAGTCCTCCGGGAGATGAATCCCCTCTCCGGCGGGGTGCCGGAGGCGATCTCTCGAATCCCCCGAGATGGGATTCGCGGCGGCGGCGTCTCGGTAAGGTTTTCCGTATCGTGGCTCTCGGTGCGGGGGTTTCGCGACGGAGGCTTTAAGTAGGCGGAGGAGTCAACGCGGGGGCCACACGAGGGGCCCGGGGGGCGGGTCGGCGCGGCCGGGGCTGGGGCCGCGCCGCCCTGGCCCCTGGCTGCCTCGTGGCCCCACTTCGTTATCTCTTCGGTCTTCTGGAAGCTTCGTGCAAAAATAGGACCACTGGGCGAAAGTTTCGTCCAATTCGAGAATATTTCTTTACTAGGATTTACTGAAACCAAAAACAGCGGAAAACGACAGCGGCTCTTCGGCATCTTGTTAATAGGTTAGTTCCAGAAAATGCATAAATATGACATATAATGTGCATAAAACATGTAGGTATCATCAATAAAGTAGCATGGAACATAAGAAATTATCGATACGTTGGAGACGTATCACCTTGCTTTGTCGATTCTGCTCTGAGTGATTTCATCTCGAGCGTCTCTCGCATGATGCTTTGAGCCACCGACATGTAGCGTGGTTTTTTCCTTCCGCGGGACCAGATTGTCCCCCAGTATCGCGAGACTTTCTAGGGCACCGCGATGGGCTTGGGCCATAGAACCTTCAGGGCGCTGGTTGATGAGGTATGCCGCGAGATTGGCAGTTGCTCCTGCGACGGTTTTTGGCCGTGGCATGCCCGCGGTGTCCGTGGTCATAAAAGACTTGGTCAGGTTCGATGTTATTTCCCTGGCGTCATCTTCCGAGAGCCTGGATAACCTTGATCGGTGCTTGCCCGCCCCTTGAGTGCTTCGAGAGGCGCTTCCTCTCGAACCTCTCCTAGATTGTTCTGCAGCAGTTAGGCGTCTCTCGAGGGCGGCTTGTTCTTTTGATAAGTGCTCCCGATTCTTCTCTAGTATAGAGCGATAAGCATTGAGGGTTCCAACCGAGGTTCCTGCGGGGAGCGGCGTGTTGTTAAGCACGGCCGCCTTGGCTGCTGCCCACTCCTCGTCCGCGATGGTGTAATCGCTGTTGTTGTTGCTGGCGCTGTTTTCGAAACTTGCTCGTCTACTGGAACGAGGGGTGTGATCTCCGTCTCCCCCGTGCCTTGTGTTTCCCGTATTATTGGCGACATAGACCTGGTGGTGTGCTGTCCTCCGGGTGGTACCTTGGACGATGCTGTCGACACTATCCTCTCCCGACGAGTACTGAGCATTGCAGATGAACGGTGTGTCGCTTGAACCCAGCCCGTGCCTGGTATCATAGTGCAAGCAGTAGTACGAAGTCATCTCCGAAGATGTGGGATCGTCAGATCCAACCGACATGGAGGCAGTCGATAGCACGAGTGAATTCGCTGAGTCCGTCAAACCAGTCGAAAGGTCGATTGATGACGGCGCGCTTGAATCCGTCGACATGGAGGCGAGTGGCTCCAGCAGCCGAAGGATTCCTTCCGAATTGACGTTGTAGTGGACGCTGCCAAAGGTCATCTCCATGTTTCCTTGCAGGTCTGAAACGGTCGAGCGAGACGAGTCGCTGTGCGGGGTGAATTCATAGGAGCCGAATCGAATCGGGCTTCCCAGACTTGGCGATGACGGTGTCGATGAAGCTGCCGATGACATGACTGGATCTGCCGATGACCGATCTTGTGCCGACAGGATTCCCACAGACGGCGCCAATTGTCGAGGGTGCTCCTCGGCAATGCCCTCCGATAGGGGCTTAGGGTTGATGGAATCCACGCAGGCCGACACGAGACATCGGTTCGCAGACAAGCGGGGAGAGCGATTTACCCAGGTTCGGGGCCCTCGATGAGGTAAAACCCTTACGTCCTGCCTGTCTGATCTTGATTATGAAAATAATGGGTTACAATGGGGTGCCGAAGGGTTCGGCTGAGATCTTGTCGAGAGGCTAAGCGCCGCGGCGTCCTAGCTCTAGACTTTTGGTGGCTAAGATTGTTAAGATTGTACGTGTCCCTCGGCAGCCCCTCTCCTAGCCTTTATATAGGAGGCCAGGTCTCTAGAGGTCTAACCGAGTACGACTAGATTTACAGTAATTCTATCTCTAAACTTTCCTTGTTCGGCTCATCCCTTGTCTTGCCCGCCAAGGAATCTTCTGCTACTCCACCCAAGTGGCCCATCTTGTCATCGAACACCTTCATGGGCCTCCAGCTGGATCGTGTAGGGTAGGACAAGGTTGGTTACCCGAAGGGTAATGCCCACGTCAAACTCCATCTTCATTTCTTCTTCTTGATCATATCACATATATGTCTTAAAATCAGTGATCTTGATGCCAATACTTAAGGTATATCTTTATCTTCATGGCATCCATACTTGAATCCAACACATGGACTACAAGTAGTACCTATGAAATATTCCTTCATATAAACCCAATGAAAACATTAGTCCATAGGGGTTGTCATTAATTACCAAAAACACACATAGGGGCATATACCCTTACACTATCTCTTGTGGAATGAAATGCGATTATTTTAAGCAAGTAGGCATGCATTGTTAGAGAAGAGCAATTGACCACTAACCAAATCCATGCGTAATCATGGTGGAAGTTTCAGCAATGAGCATCCTCAATAGGAAGAGCGAAAAAAGAGTTTTGTTAAAAAAGAGTTGTGTGAATAAAGAGTTTTGAAAAAAAGTGTGAGAAAAGAAACATAAAGAGTATGAGAAAAAAGTGAGAGAGAGTTAGAGAGGATCCTCAATGTCAGTTGTTCATGTTGTCCCGGTGTGGATGGCCTATAGTTGAGATGCACATATCCTTTGGTCCTTTGTACAGCCGGCATGAAGGTACCCCATTGCGATTCTTGGTTAAAACATGTATGTTGAAAGGTCTTGGTAACCCGAAGTTTTGAAACGAGAGGTGTGGTCCTTAGCATTCAAGAAAATGATGCAACACTTACTCATAAGAGGTCAAACTCATGACACATAGATATCTTTATACATGAGATACTTGGTACCCTATCCTTATTATTATTGTTGACATGAATTGCATAGCTTGAAACCATGTTTTATGCTCTTTACTTTTTTATTTTGTTGGAGGTTTAGCACACACATTCCCCGCTTACTTTCTTGTGTAAAGAAATATTCATGAAAAGAGAGGACAAAGAGTCTTCCAACAATTATATAGGATTCTCCTAAGCATGCTTTATCATTCATAAATATTTATCATTCATGTTTCTTACAATGCTATTTACTATTATTATGCATGCTTTGTAGAATGTAAGAGTTATTATTTGATGAGTTCATATTACTTATTATCATTCTTTATTGATTGAACCTTGTAAGACTTTGCATGATTACATAGAAGAGATGCAATAAACTCCAAAGTCCATGCTAGTTTTATCACCTTTATGCTCGAGGACGAGCATAGGTTAAGCTTGGGGATGTTGATGCATGTAAAATGCATACATGACTTTGCACTTTATTGCAACATATTACCACATATTTGCATCTTATATAATGTTATTCCCATGTTTTATTAGGGGATGTTCTAAACAAACCCCCCTCCTCCGGTTCTAATTCTGTTTGGCAGGAAACACCACTTTGACTTTCCAGGAGATACGGGACTCCAAAAAGGGCAAGCTCAAGGGCCACGCTTCGGAATTTTCGATACAAACAAAATGAGCTAAAGTGGGCCACCAGGAGGTAAATAGGCTTGGAAAGAGAGAGAGAGAGAGAGAGAGAGAGAGAGAGAGGGTGGCGCGGCCTCCCCCTCTGGCCGTGCCACCAGACCTCTTTCGGCCCTCGAGCGCCCGTTTTGCCTCATCTTTTAAAGAACCGATTTGTTTTGCCCTAAAAATTACTATATGTACGACCCTGGGGGGTTCGTCGAGGCTACGATGGCGTAGATAAAAACACAGAAACAAAGAGTCAGCAGGCCGCCGCCGGCAACGATCAGAGGGGGGAAACGCTGCTGGAATCTCCTCTGGTGGACTCCACCCCCCTCCGGTGTAGGCATCAGCACCATCTCCATCATCTCCATCAACATATACAACAACAATTCATCATCCCCCGTTGTAATATCTTGGCAAACATGATGTATGATGCAATATATTGTTTTCCCATGATCTATTGTATCTCTATGTTGATGTTTGACTAGTGAATTGTTCATGACAATTGTTATATAGTTTGTTTTTGGTTGCATAAAAGTATTTGTTATCTTCTATGATGGTCTTATATATTGATATATGAGTGCACACATATGTCAAAGAGATGCATAAGGTTATCACCGTTGCATGTTGATAGGATGATGGATAGTGGGAACGACAGAAACCCGGTCCCGATTCTTGGATGCATGTTAACGGGGGACCAATTATGGGGACCTTTAAACTTACATCGGTGGTTGGACATTCTTATGAATGTCTTAATAGTTCTTTTGTTTGCTCATGAAAATGGCCTTAGGATCAATCACTAGGGGTGTACCTGCACATGTATATGGCTCCTCCCTAAAAGAAGCACTAAAAAGACTGTAATGAGTTTCACTAATTATGACAACCAGACAAATGAAATAACAATTTGCCTAAACACTTGCTCTCTTGAGTTACTCCACTTCACTTCATCTGATAGCATTTTACTTTACTGCACTTTACTTTACTTTCCTTGCATTTTTACTTCATTTTAATTTCAGCACTTGTAGTTTTTTAGTAAAAACCTTTACACACAGACCACATCTCCTAGCTTTGCATAGAAGGCCATATAAGTGGGTTATAGGGCTTTAGAGAATAGATAGTTTACATTCAGCTCCTCGTGAGTTCGACACTCCAATACTTATCGAATTGTATTGCGGAAATCCCCTACACTTGGGGGTTATCACATACCAAACTTATTTAGCACGTCCCACCAACTATATTCTCATATGTTTGCATAATCTTTGTAGATATATTTGAACGTTTAGTTGGAAAATGTTTTTTTACATGCCACATTACTTTATTATTATTATTTTCCTTTTTATCCTAAACATGTAGGATCTCATATGATAGTGACACCGAGTATTTTTTACCAATTTATTATAATCGAATATAAGATCAATATTGCAAAAGTAAGAATCAACATTTGCGGCGTAAATTAATTCTAGCAATTTATTAAATAAAATGTTATAAATATTTCGAATCGTTCCAAAAGAAATTAATTAAGTAATTTATGAAAAAAATTGATGCAATATTATATTTAAAAAAGATTATAGACAGCTCAACACCGATTAATTTCAGTAATTTATACAATGAAATCTAACATTGATATTTTGCCAAAATCGGCCCCGTTTCGACAAAAGATTAATTTCAAGAATTTATTAAAACGAATCGCACCGTAGTGAAATATTATCGACAGCTCATTGTGATATATATAAAATATATAGTAATTTATGAAAATTAATCATTACATTAAATCGGTAGTATTCCGCCGCAAATCCATTAAAATATGGACCAACCATGGACATATCCAACCCATGCATCCGGGCCGGGCTGGGCCGGTCTCGGGTCCTATCTTATGCCCGCAACATAGTCCAAAAGACCTAAAAATTCGATATCCTACATTGTGTTCTACATAGGAGTAATGATTTTAATTCAAATTAAGGTGGCATTTTCAGCCCTAAAAAACTATTTGTAGGGCCCGGGCCAGGTCCGGGCTTTAGAATGCCTTGCCTAAAAACCAGCCCGGCCCGGCCCGGCCCGGCCCATCCGGATGTCTGCTTATGGCAACTGGGGCCACCCATTTGTGCCCGCACCCACGGTTTCCCGGACGCCCGCTCTGCTACCCTTCCACGTGTACTCTCCCCGCTCTACAAATACAACTGCAACTGCGAGCGGCAGCCACACACAGCTCAGCACCCACCAGCCTTCCTTCACACTCCCCGCGCGGTACCCCTAGCCACTTCTCCTTCGCCTTCCAGCACGCTATGGACCCCTCCGCTCCGTCCGGCTCACTTCCGCTCCCGTCCGCCCACGGCGCTGCCACGATGACCAACGGCGCCGGTGCATCCATGAGCACGGCCGTCGTCCTGCCCGCCGTCCCGCTCCCGCCCACCTTTGCTGCGGCTGAGGCCGCAAGGAAGCGCCAGGAGCAGGAGAACAACGCGATCCGTCTCGTGCACCTCCTCGTCACCTGCGCCAAGGCCATCCAGGCGGGCGACTACGCGGCCGCCTTCAACATCCTGACCGAGGCGCACACGGCACTCACCACCAAGGTCTCAGCCGGCTTCGGGATCGGACGCGTCGTCAGCCATTTCGCTCTCGCGTTGGCTCACCGCCTCTGCCCGGCGGCACCGACCCAATCCGGCGGCGTGCTCGACGCGGCCACGTCCGCGGGCCACGCCTCCGAGCTGTACCGCCAGTTCTACGACTCGGGGCCCTACCTCAAGTTCGCCCACTTCATGGCCAACCAGGCCATCCTGCAGGCCTTCGACGGCTGCGACCGCGTGCATATCATCGACCTCGCCATCATGCAGGGCGTGCAGTGGCCATCGCTCATCGAGACCCTCTCCCTCCGCCCCGGCGGCCCGCCTGCCATCCGCCTCACCGGAGTCGGCCCTCCGCCGGCCGAAGATGGATCCTGCAACGAGCTCCACGAGGTGGGGCTCCGCCTCGCCGAGTACGCGCGCGCCTGCAACGTGCCCTTCTCCTTCCGCGCGGTGACCGGCCACGCCCTCGACTCGCTCCAGCCGTGGATGTTCCAGATCATCCCCGGGGAGGCGCTGGCTGTGAACTCCATCTACCAGCTCCACCGCCTCCTCGTGGACCCGGACGCCGCGTCCACGTCTCTCCCGCCGCCCATCGACACCGTCCTCGGCTGGATCACCGCCATGCAGCCCAGGGTGTTCGCGGTCGTCGAGCAGGAGGCGGACCACAATAAGTCGTCGCTGGTGGAGCGGTTCACCAACGCGCTCTTCTACTACGCATCCGTGATCGACTCCATGGAGGCGAGGTCCCCTCACCACCGCAGCCTCGGAGCGGAGGCGTACCTGCAGCGGGAGATCTTCGACATCGTCTGCGGCGAGGGCAGCGGCCGCGTGGAGCGCCACGAGCCGCTCCGCCTCTGGCACGCCCGGCTCTTGCGCGCCGGGCTTGCCCAGTTACCGGTCGGACCGACGGAGACCTGGCAGGTGCTCGCTCTGCTCCGCGAGTCCTCCGGCGCCCGGTACGGCGTGAGGGAGACCGCCGGCTGCCTGACGCTCATGTGGCACGATCAGCCGCTGTTCACAGCGTCGGTGTGGAGCGGAGCGCCAACGAACACTGTCGCCGCCGGCATGCTGCGCGAGCCGGCTGATATCAAGAAGAGCAGCAGCGACAACAGCGACCAGCAGCAGGTTGCTGCCGGGGGAATATCAATGCAGTGAGCGCGCGCGAGGGAGCGATTTGAATAATTGAGTTGATTCATACAGTATGTCGGTGTTAGAGTCGGTCGGAGCCCTCGGAGGTTCACATCAGGTTTATTTCATTCATCGAGTCTAGTAATTGATTATTCTGCGTTTTCATGGCAAAAGAATAATTATTCTGAGGTTAAGTTGCAGTCGTCAGGTCAAAATAACATGAGATTCATATATCTCCCCAGGCAATAAGTTAGTGTCGCCATCAAATTCTCTGAGATCGAAATGTTCCATTGTCATTCTTAGTCTTATGAAACAGTTTTTTTTTATCAATTCGAAGTACCGCGTTTGTTTGAAAAGCGCCGTTCAATTCATCTTGCACTTTTCTTGGACTTTGTAGTTAGTTGTGTTTACAACCCGTTTTTCTAAACTCGAACACATAAAAAGCTAAGATCGCTTCGAAGAGGTACATTAAACTGACGAAAAGGTATGGAACGATCTCAACCCTTAATGAGTTTCGAGAGGGGGAGGGGGGTTGTACTGGAGCAAACATCTTCATATATCTCCCCAGGCAATAAAGTAAGTGTCTCTGTCAAATTCTCTGCGATCGAAATGTTCCATTGTCAATCCTGGTCTTATGAAACCGTTTTTTGATCAATTCGAAGTACCGCGTTTGTTTGAAAAGAACCGTTTATATCATATTTATCTTTTCTTGTACTGTGTAGTTAGCGGCCGAGTACAACACCTTTCACTAAATTCGAACACATCAAAAGCTTAGATCGCTTCGAAGAGGTACATTAAGCTTACGAAGAGGTATGGAATGATCTCAGCCCTCAATGGGAGCCGTTGCTTTTTATAAGTTGATCTTTAATCCATTTTAAGTACTTTATTATTTGCTCTTTAGAATAACAAGGTTTCGCAAGCATGTGCTTCATGGCGACAAGTCGTAATGCATAGATAGGTGGGAAATGCGCAAGGCTGATTCGGACGCGCTCGATCAAACAAAAGGGGCCCTCATCATCAAGAATCTGATCTTGTTGTGTATCATCTACCCAAGGGGTTGTTGTCAATGAAATTTGAGAGGGGTGTGCCGAAGCAAGCCTCCTAGTTAGTTTGTCTGATCTTTATACATAGACGTCATGTGCAACATGTAACAAAAAAGCTCCCGACGATTCTGCGAGAGATATTCAATTGTCGTTCCTGGACCTAGGAAACCGTTTTCTTATCGATTCCAAGTATCCACTCTCGCCATAAATATCTGTCGTTGATTAAATGAATCTAAATAGATTTTATCCTGCATTTTGCTTAAATCTGCGACAAGTATTTAGGGTATGAGAGAGTAGTAGCTCTCTTCAATTCATCTGCACTTTTCTTCTCTCCTGTTCTTGTTGGAAAAGTATTGTTTAGTTCATCTTTCACTCTTCATGCCAAACAAAGGATGTTGTCATGTTGGTCCCTCCATCCATCCACACCGAACCATACTCACCATAAATCCGGATCATCCATGTCGAGCAACGTGGGAGGGTGACCACCCATAGAACGAGGTTTGATGAAAGGTATACATCTCTAGTATGCCAATTCAGGACGTGGGTCATGATCCAGTTAGTTTCGGTTGATGACCAGATATGAAACTAGGTGGACAATCCTATATGATAAGATACAAGCAAGTATACTATATACATGATACGAGTAATAAAGGAATGCTAAAGGATAGAAGTAGGGATGGTAAAGCACAAGGAGACATAAGGGTTGATTCCTGTAGTTCATTTAGTTTGAGGGGAAGTTCATCTACGGTGGAGCGGTGTGGAACCACAAAGGACAACCAATGCCAGAAATGCCTTACCCTATTCTTCGGTGAGCAAACGACGAAGGTAAGCTCACACTCCACTAAGAGATGTCCTTCAAGGTGGCAACTGAAACTTTTACACAAAGGTTGGGGCACCCATCCAGAACTTAATCGAAGGCTCCCATCAACGACCGTGAAGGTTGTACAACACCAAGAAAGCTTCGGGACAACCCCTTATCCTTAAGGTTCTAAAGATCCCAAGGAAACTAGAATCACAAAGGAATACAAGTGGATTCGAAAATGATGAAGTATAACCCTAGACGGCTAGAGCTACTCCTTCTCCACCAACAAGGGGAGAGGTGAAGTAGATGAGATACATAAACACAACAATATGGTTGTGGTGGTGAAAGATTTCTGCAGGCCTTCCCTAAGCTGCTGCGGCGGAAGGGGGACGTTGAAAGGAGAGGAGAGGCGCCTAGGGATTCAAGTGGCCAAACCCATGTCGTCCCCTCACTTTATGTAGGGGCAGGGGACGGTTGGTGCATCCAGGAGTGGCCCTCTCTAAGCTATATCCCCTATTTCGAAGGGGGTAGATCTATCCCCTATACTCAACGTGATAGAATCTATCCCTTCATTTAAACAAGGGATGGCTGCAAGGGCCTTTAGGGGCAAGTGCCTCATCCTCTAGGCCTGGGCACACCCCCTTGGTCCATGTGGACCCCATGATAGGTAGACTTACTCTAGAACCTTCCGGAACATTTTAGAATTCCTCCGATACAATACGAGAAAAAGACCAAACTTTTCCAAAACCCTAAAAACAAATCCCCTTACATGAATCTTATTCTTCGTACCATTCCAAACCTCCTAGTGATATCATGAATCCCATCTGAGGACCCTAACAACTTCGGTCTTCGCCATTATCCGTTTCTCATTACTACCCTAGCGACGTCGAATGTAAAGTGTGTGAACCGATGGGTTCAATAATATGCTGGCATGATCGAGACACCTCTCTAATCAATAAACATCAGCAAGTCCTAGATGTCCATAATGCATCCCATAGATTACATGAAGATCTTTATTAGTTGAACCACTATGTCAAGGATTTGATTAAATCCATATTCCGTTCGCTTTATGTCACGATATTTTACTTACCCGAGATTCGATCGTCAGTATCACCATACCTCATTCAATCTCCTTTCTAGCAAGTACTCTTTACTCGTACCAGAATACAACATTCTCTTGTAACTAACTCATTAGTCAAGTGCTTGCAAGCGATATAGAATGTGTGTTACTTGAGCGGGCCTTGAGTATATCTATCAGTCACACATATGCAAAAAACTCCACTCCTTGATACATACTATCCAACAAGTAATTTCTGAGATACCTAAAGACACCTTCACAATTAACCAATTACGAAATTACGGTTGATGCCCTCAAAGTATTCTTCCGGTACAAGGGAGTAGCATAATCTTATGGTCTAAGGATCGGTATATTTTACATTGGAAAGCTACAAGAATTTAAATATTATGAAACGTTCATCTTGCTTCGCTTAGTTAGGTCTTGTTCATTCTGTCATTCTCCTAATGACATGACCTTGTTGTTAATTGACAACACATGTCTATGGTTAGAAAACTTGAACCATTGTTAACAAATGGACTAGTCTAGTAGAGGCTTACTTGGGAGGCGGTGTTGTTTATAAACCACACGGGTATTGATTTTTCTGCTTAATTGATACAATTTTAGCATGGAGTATCAACATTTATCATGAATAATGAAATATGATAATAACTATATTATTATTATCTCTATGGCATATTACTAAGGAGCTGGGACAAGTATTATTCCGTCGTGACTAATCAAGCCCATCTCACTGACCGGTGAACCACCCCACTCGAAGGCAAGTCGTTGTACTCCAAATATTAAAACCCCCTCTCCCCCACGACCGCACTATCTCTCCCACGCTTCTCTCTAGTGGTTCTCTCGACGAAAGCTTTAACGGGCAGTGGCGGGTGCGGTGGTGGGAATCGGATAAGGATCTGCGAGTTGGAGCTTGGTCTTTCCTTCTAGGATATAATGCTGGTAAGTACACAATTGAGATTTTAATTTCGATTTAATCAGGGCAGTGTTGTTTTTCTTTTAGGTTCAACGTTGAAGGAGTACCGGAGCACATCATAGACTTTGCTTGACACGGGGAATACAACAACCTCACCATCATTTGTAACTACATTGACAAGCCTGTTGGATGCCGATACTTGGCATACGACAAGAGCTAGGAAGATGACACCGGCCACAGGTTCCTTGCGTGCAGCTGCAAGGAAGAAAGCTAAGTACGCCCGCCATCTAGAACCTCCACGACCCGCTGCTAGGTTTTTTCCTACTAGTATCCGCAATAGAGTATTTTCACTGATTCAGTGAAATCAAAATTAATAGTAATTTCCAAAATCAAGAAACAGCCGTAATGAAAAATATTAATTTCATATAAATCAAACGGCATTAATATTTTATTTTGGACTTGACCGTTGCAAAAGAGATATAGTTTAGCTATTTTATAGAAATAAATGGAAACATTAATATTTTTAATTTCCAGTATACCTTTTCGATAGAGACTTATTTCACTGATTTATTAGAATCAGGACAACCTGTATATCTTAATATCTGAATCGACAGGTTGGACATATATTAATTTAGAATTGGCCGTTGTGACGTAGTATATCTTTAGAGGTTTAATAAAATTAAATGTAACATTAATTTTGCAATATTACATCACGAGCGCAATAAAACGGGCAACGACTAGGCTTGTGTAGCCCGTGTCGCTAGGCCCGGCCCGAGGCCCTATCTTCTGCCTAAACCGACTTTTGAAGACCAAAAAACTGCTGCATTGCTAATAGAAACATAGGAGTAATGAATTAGTTTTTGATTTCTTTAAGGTAATCTCAGATATTCAGGACAAAATAACAGTTTTTGTGAACAGGAGCAGGCCTTGCATTGGGTTTTGAATGTGTAGGCCCAAACCCAGCCCAACTCGAAGCCCGGCGCGGCCCAGCCCGTGTGCCCGGAGCAATGGGGACCATCCATTAGCTCCCCCTGATGCCGCACCCACGGTTTCCCGGACGCCGGTGCACCCCGCGCCCCGCTACCCTCTCTCGCCCTCCGCGTGTACATGCCCACGTCACTCTGCTCGCGCTACAAATACAACTGCCAGCGCCGACGAAGCGTGCAAGGTCAGATACAGACCTCAGCCTTCACAGTCCACTCGTGGTATCCAGGCATCCAGCCAGCTCCACCCTCCTTCGCCGACCTCATGGGCCGCTCCGCGCTCGCCTCCTCCGCTCAGGGCGACGCCGCGACGGCTGAGGTGGCGAGGAAGCGCCAGCAGCAGGAGGACGCCGCGATCTTTCTCGTGCACCTCCTCATCAGCTGCGCCAACGCCATCCAGGCAGGCGACTACGCGGCGGCCACCAGCAACCTGGCCGCGGCGCGCACCGCCCTCGCGACGACGGTCTCGACGGCCGGGGGAATCGGCCGCGTCTTGAGCCACTTCGCCGCCGCGCTGGCCCAGCGCCTCGTCCCGGCCTTCCCGACCCAGCACGGCGCCGCGCCCAACGCCGCCTCTTCGGCGGCGCACGCCGGCGAGCTGTACCGCCAGTTCTACGAGGCGGGGCCCTACCTTAAATTCGCACACTTCACGGCCAACCAGGCCATCCTGGAGGCGTGCGACGGCTGCGACCGCGTGCACGTGATCGACCTCGCCATCATGCAGGGCGTGCAGTGGCCGTCGCTCATCCAGGCCTTCTCCCTCCGCCCCGGCGGCCCGCCAGCCGTCCGCATCACCGGCATCGGACCCCCGCCCGCCGCCGACGGATCACGCAACGAGCTCCAGGACGTGGGCGTCCGGCTCGCCGAGCTTGCGCGCGCCTTGAACGTGCCCTTCTCCTTCAATGTTGTCACCGCGGACAGCCTCGACGCGCTCAAGCCGTGGATGTTCCAGATCGCGCCCGGGGAGGCGCTGGCCGTCAACTCCGTCTGCCAGCTCCACCGCCTCCTGGTGGACCAGGACGCCGCGTCGACCTCCCTCCCGTCGCCCATCGACGCCGTCCTCGGCTGGGTCACCGCCATCCAGCCCAGGGTGTTCACGGTCGTCGAGCAGGAGGCGGACCACAACAAGCCGACGCTGGTGGAGCGCTTCGTCAACGCGCTCTTCTACTACGCCGCCGTGTTCGACTCCATGGAGGCGCTGTCCGCTCAACGCCTCGCCCTCACGGGCCGCCCCGCCGCCGGCGGCCTCGGGGCGGAGGCGTACCTCCAGCGGGAGATCTTCAACATCGTGTGCAGCGAGGGCAGCGGCCGCGTGGAGCGCCACGAGCCGCTGGTCCTCTGGCATGCCCGGCTCTGGCGCGCCGGGATGTGGCAGATGCCGGTCGGCCCGAGCGCGCTCGGGCAGGCCACTGCGCTGCTCCGCACGTTCTCGGGCGCCGGGTTCCGCGCGCACGAGAGCGGCGGCTGCCTGTCGCTCATGTGGCACGACCAGGCGCTCTTCACGTCGTCTGTGTGGCGCGCAGCGCCGCCAACGAACACCGCCGCCGGCGACAGCATCCTGGACAAGCAGGCTGACAACGGGAAGAGCAGCAGCGGGAGCAGCGGCCACCACCAGGCTGCTGCTGCTCCCGGGGGGATAGCCATGAAGTGAGAGCGCGCGCGAGAGAGAGCGGTTTGAATAATTGAGTCGATTCATTCGTTGGTGTTGGAGTCGGAGGGAGCACCACATCTGAATGCACATCGAGTCTACTTATAATAGGGGTCCGGGGTTTCGTCGTCAAAAAGTTAGTGTCCGAGGTTGATGCAGTCGTCAGGTCAGAATAAAATGAGATTCAGATATCTCACCAGTCAAAACAAAGTATGTGTCCCTGTCAAATTCTTCGAGAGATGTTCCATTGGTTGTCGTTCTTGGTCTTATGAAACAGTTTGTTTGATCAATCCGATGTAGATCTTCTTCTACTGAGTTCGATCCATCTGCACTTCTTCTTGTACTGTGCTACTGAGTTCATCTTCCATTTTCTTGTCAGATCAAGGATGTCTTCACAGGCGGGCCTATCATGCTTGCTATCTGAACTGGAGGAGCTCTGGCAGTGCCGGGGTTTTTGGGGATTCTGCTCTACCCAGCGTGCAGAGATGCAGAGATCGACTTGTGTCAGATCAAGGCCTTTCTGGGACCTGTCATGCTGCCGCCGCCCCATGCCTGTCATTGCCACAAGGACCTGCAGGTGATCGTATAGATTCACCATCCATAGCGCGAGAATGGGTTGCATCAGAGGTTCAGCGGCAGGCACGGGGCACTTGACCTGAAACCGGTCGAGCTCAGTCCATCTGCTACGATCGACCCCAGGAACCACGACCCAGATAGACACGCCGCCAGTGCCTATTTGCGTGGTGCCGGGCCTTTTGCGGCTTCTCTTCTCCGCAGCATGCAACCGTCCCCACTGTAGAGACACGCTGTCCTGCACCGCCATCCATCCTGCATCAGCTCTAGGCTCATCGCCATTAAACACACTGGTTAATTAGACGGGTCAACCATCGCCGGGTATGTGCATCGATCGATGCAGAGACTGTGACCACTTCCTCTTTCCTGAGAAAAAGAAACCATCCTAAAATGAATGCGGTGGAGCCGTTACACTTGTACCAATAGCCGGCGAAGATGATGTATTCTTCCATTTTGTTCCCATGTGCGACACTAGTGAATGAGACTCGACTAAGTCTTTTCAACTCGATAACTTGAGAAATTTAACAAGTCAAGTACGAAATAGTTACACCATTGTGCCGATCATGTATTCATCCAAAACTGCTTGATTCAAAGTTTATTTAAAATATAATCCATGTGTTCTATTTGGTTGTGCTATTGTGTTTACAATTTATGTGCATTTGTCATTTATTTAAAGAATGAATTGTTTATACTAGGTAACAAACATAAAGAGCAATCTCAAGTTCTATCAACTCGACCTCAGTTTTAAGTTTGTTCTCACTATGTTACAGTGCGTCCGGTTGGAGAACCGTAGTATAGTGGAATGAGCTGGCTACCCAAGTAAAAGCCATTCTTGTGTTTGATTGGAGAGTGGACCATAACAAAGTGAGTCTGTTGATAGAAATGTTCTCGTCAAGTGTGAAATGTGCTCATAAAGCCAAATCGGGCGGATCAACTGGTTGTGTATGCAATCATGCGACAGTCCAACATGACCTTACATCTCACCACTCGTATTCACCCACTCCACAAAAAGATTCATTTTCAAATGAACTGTATAGCTTGAAACAAAGCCTAACAAAAATGTACTATGTTCTATTAATGATCCGGCTATTTCTGAATACATCACTTTGGATTATTTGGACTTATATTTAAGGGACTGTAAATGTTAAGAAGTCCTCCTAAGGTATTATATATGTTATGAAGTCTTTTTTCACTTCATCATAACTTACATTGATGCTAATTGCATGTTAGCTTTATTGTACAATTTTATGCACTTTATTGAATAAAAATGGGGAAATGACTATTAAATATTAACACCTTAAACATGTTCATGTATTTGCAATACTTGTAAATATTCATAGTATTTTCGCATTTCTAGGGCTCACGTAGAAATTAAACTAGAAATGATCGTGAAAATATTTTCTGTGTGGATACCATAAATATAAGAAAACCATAGTTGAGCGTTTTAAATTACATGAATCTAGTAAAAGAAATTACAGTCATCTCGAGTGCAAGACTATCAACCTTTGGGTATAACTAAGTAGATACATCTAGAGTTCATGCGGTGTCAACAATAATTTAACCGGGATATATCCTTAACTCTCATTTGTTTGCGATACTCGTTTTTGGTAAAAAAAAAAGTTGTTTTTATTTGATGTGTTTTAAGTTTTCAGCCATTGACACATTTGTGATGGATACTTCGTATCAAGACTCGCGCAGCATATTTTAAGTGTTTTAAAAAATTCAAACAAAAATTTTGTGCACACATATCGATATTTTAGGTCTAGTCGCCAATTTTCATGATCGAGAGTTCGAGACACGATCGACTCCATGAACCACGACCGAGATAGACACGCCGCCAATTCCTATTTGCGTGCAGTCTGCCAGTGCTACTCTTTTGCGGCATCTCTTCTCCGCAGCATGCAACCGTCCCCACGACACGCTGTCCCGCACCGCCACCTCTCCATCCTGCATCGGCTCTAGGCCCACGCATTAAACAAACTGGTCTAGGCTGATTCAGACCACCCCTTCCTCCCGTGTCACCCCCGCTCGGGCGACATCGGACTGCCCCTCCCCATCTCTCCCTCCCCCGCCGCCACCTGAGGAAGACGTCGGGCGTGCCCGCATAGGTGCCAGTGAAGGTGGCGGCGAGGCTCCCATCATCCCGTCTCGTGGTGGGGGACCTCGGATTTGGGCGGCAGTCCTGACTTGGCGGCGGGAGTCGTGGTGGCCTGGTGGCCGGCTCTGGTGGTCGGTGGCTCCTTCCGCGCCCAGATCTAAGGTAGATGCTCTCCATCTCTCTCCCACGCCTGCTTCGGCTGAAGGTGGTGCTGCAGCCAGATCTTGGGCGTGGGGTGGTGGTGGGCTATTTGGGGACATGGGAAACCCTAGGCTGGTTGGTCCGGCCAAGAGACATCGATGACCTCGGGTGTCGGGTTCCTCCTTGGAGGTGCCGCTGTGACCCCCTCTTTCCACCCCAAACAAATCTCACGAATGAAAGTCCAAAATCTCATCGATTGGGTGGCGTCGACGCACTACGCAGTGACCTCCTTGGAGGCGTCGCCTGGGGAGATTCAGGGTTCGGGTGGGCATGGACGGACCCAGGGATGCCATCTGGGGCCATGGGCTCCCCTATGCTGAAACTTTTGCTGAAAGACCCCCAAAAATGTATGCAAATTGATCCTTTAATTTGTGAGTATTTGCCTATCTGGCCCCCTCCAAGCTAAAATTTTGTTCAATTGGCCCCCTCCAAACTATATTCCTGGCTCCATCTGTGCGGGTGGGGAGACAAAGTTGGGAGCTTTGGCTGCTGGCCATTGCCCTTAATCTGTTGTTGTTCCCGGTGGCTTTCGTTTTGCTCTAGGTTGTTAAAGGGCGGCGGTAGCGTGGCTGGTGTGGTGTGCTCTTCTTGTCATGGTGGCCGTGCTCCAGGACGGCTTTAGTTCTCGAGCCCAACTACTCTCGAGCTCTTGGGTGAGCTCCTCTCATGTTTAATGTTTCAACGCCTCCGAGCCATGGCGAGAGGGTAGGAATCCAATTCGGCATGAGAGTAGGATGGTGGTTTTGGTGCACTTAGTCCTAGATTCTCCTCGTTCAAGACCTCCTCTCTACTCCTAGCAGTGCCTCGTCGTGTGCCACTGGTTGGTGTCCTTGATGCTGATGAGTTGCTGTCTTCACTTCTGCAGGTCGTTGCTTGTGACTTTCCTTAGCATAGCATTGTAAGCTTCTTAGAGTGTTCCCTTGTAATTTTTGGCCGTTGTGGTGTGGTGTTGTGTTCTGTTGTTCTATGCGTCTTGTGTAATCCTGGCCGGTTGAGGGCTTTGTTAATTTAAAGTCAGGCTTTCGATCCTTATTTTATAATTTTCAACACATTGATTAATTAGACGAGTCAACCATCACCAAGTATGTGAATCGATCGATGCAGAGACCGTAGCCATTTTCTATTTCCGGAGAAAAAGAAACCATTCTAAAGTGAATACGATGGAACCGTTACACTTGTACCAGTAGCTGGCGAAGATGATGCACTCCTCCATTCTATTCGCATGTGTGGCGCTAGTTAGTCAGACTAGACTAAGTCTTTTCAACTCGATAACTCGAAAAGTTTAACAAGTCAATTAGGAAATACTTACGGCATTCGATCAATCGTGCATTCATCCAACACTACTTGATATGAAGTTTATTTAAAGTATGATCCATATGTTCTGTTTGGTTTCTTTATTGTGTCCATAATTTATGTGCATTTGTCATTTATTTAAAACATGAATTATTTATACTAGGTAACAAGCATAAAGAGAAATCTCAAGTTCCAACAAATCTAACCGAGTTTTTAGTTTCGTGCTTATTAAGTTAGAGTGTGTTTGTTTGCGAAACCTTAGTAGAGTGGAATGAGCTTGATCCACAGCTTAGAGCCATCCTTTTGTTTGGTTGGGTCTGGAATCATGTCTCAGATGTTCTCACATGAACCTCGATCTCACCGCTCGTATACACTCACCACACCGAAAGATCTATTTTAGCATGGACTGTACAACTTGGATCAAAGGTTAGTGAAATTTTACTATGTTCTATCAATGATCTGAATATTCGCTGCAGCCTATTTTTGAATGCATTGCTTTGGATTATTGGGACTTATATTTAAGATATTGTAAATGGTAAGAAGTCATCTCTATGGTATTATATATGTTATGAACTCATTTTTTACTTCATCATAACTTACATTGATACTAATTGCATGTTAGTTTTATTGATATAGTTTTATGCACTTTATTGAATAAAAATCGTAGAAGTAACTATATAAAATATTAACACCTTAACATGTTCATGTATGCTAAGGTCATATCGATTTTCCATACTTGTAAATATTTACAGTATTTCGGCATTTCTAGGGCTCACGTAGAAACTAAACTAGTGATGCTCGTGAAAATCTTCTGTACGTGGATACCATAAATATAAGAAAACCATAGTTAAGTGTATTTAAATTACATGAATTTAGTAGAAGAAATTGCAGTCAACTCTGGAGTGCAAGACTATCAACTTTTGGGTATAACTAAGTAGATACATCTAGAGTTCATGCGGTGTCAACAATAATTTATCCTGGATATATCCTTAGTTCTCATTTGTTGGTAAAAAAGATTGTTGTTTTTTATTTGATGTGTTTTAAGTTTTTAGCCATTGACACATTTGTGGTGGATACTTCGTATCAAGACTCGCGCCGTGAAACAGTTTTGCGAGCGCATAGAACGTCGGGATATACGTGCGATATTTTTATCGGAATTATTTACGTTTATTTAAAACTCATTTTTTAAAAGAGGAGCATCTACACCTGGGTGCAGAAACCCCACTTTTTTCTTTTGTTTTCTTACATAAACTCCACGCACGCTAAACGTGACTGAAATAGTGCGGCAGAAGCGCACGGCTACTCTGCCTACTTGCTCGGTCCGTCGACCGTCGGTCGTCGTAAACCGCGCACGCCACCGCCAAATATCTTACCGGCGACCGGGCCCCGCTCCGCCAGACGTCGTGCCGAACTGCTCCATCCATCGACCGATCTTCTCGCACGCCACCGGGCAGGTGGTTCCACACGCCAAGTTACCACGTACACACAAGTCCGTCCGCCCACGCTCCCGCTCGCTTCGTCAGCCAACATCCACCGTTCGAGCCCCCATCGACGGCCCTGATTCCCCCGCGACCTCTCCCCAATTTTCCTAGAGAGAAAGGCTATAAAGAAGTCGGATCCGAAGCTCTGCTCCTGTCACAAAAAACTCGAGAGACTCTTGAGCAACTCCATCGATCGATCGAAGCGAGTTGTTTTCCCTGTCGAGCATGCCGGTCTCCTCCACGATGGCGATCAGCTGCTGCCACCAGCTCAGGCCTCCGTCTCCGGCCACGCCCAAGGAAGGCGCCCTCGCCGCCGGCCATCTCCCTATGCTGCGCCGGGCGTGCCTCGCGGCGGCCTGCGTCGTGGCCGTCGGCGCGGCCGACGGCGCGGCGATGGCCACGTCCTGGGGAACGGCCCCGGGGAGCGGCGCGCCGCACGAGGCGGCCCTGGTGCGCGTGCAGGCGCCGTCGCGGTGGAGCGACCGGAGGCAGTGCCCGCCGTGGCGCGCCAACTCGCTGGAGAACGTCGTGCCGGAGAACCTGCCCCGGCCGGCGCCGCGCCGGAGGTTCAACGGCGTCGCGGCCGCCGATAAGGCGCCGGCGCCCGCGGCGTCGCCCGACGCGGTGGTGCCGTTCCTGGCGCTGCGTTCCGGTAGCATGGGTTGCTTCTCGCTCTAATTCAACTAGAAGGATCCATAAGTTAGCCTCTAAGTGTAACTACGGGGTGATTAGACAGGCGAATTAGCATAGCCCTTGTTTTTTTTTTTAGATAACAGGCATACATGCCCAGTTCCATTTCATCTGAAACGAAACTTACAGATGTCAGGGTTTTTCCATATCTGAGTTTGTGCATCCAAAACTAGATCCTCTCACCTCCCAAGAGGATACCTTCCTACCATTTAACATCAAGCAAAACCCAAAAACACGTCCAGGCATTTGACATTTCAACAGGAAAGAAACGAAAGCTACCAAAACAACAGTTTCTTATCAAGCCTCCATCAGCTGCTATCTTCCGAAGATGGCCAGAACCCCCTTTTTCTTTTTGCTTTCTTTTTTCCATCATTCGCACAGCTTCACTCTGATGTCTCCACGTGCCTCCGGCGTTCCCGGCCCAGTCATCTTCATCATAAGCTTCCTCTTCTTTAACGCCAGCCGATCCGAGGCATTTCCAAAGCCTTCTTCTCCAGCTTCTCGCACCAGCTCCCAATGGTTGGCCGCCAATTTTCCTTGCACAACGGTGTCCATTTCCTGAGAAGCCTGGCAATTCTCTTCCAGATTACCTGCAAACCAGTCCATATTAGCTTTCCAAAATGTAGTTCATTTCTCATCTTCCACAAATTCCAAATGACAGCAGCAGAAATAACATTCAAAGCACCATTACTCTCATTACTAATCCAAAGTCTAGCCACCTGTTCGTAATTTCCTCCCATATCTCTGTTAACCAAACCAGAAATACAAGACCAAACCTCTCTAGCCACGTCACATTCAAAGAAAAGATGGCACATGCTCTCTGGTTCACTACAAAAAAGGCATCTGGTATCCTGAATAGCCTGTCTTTTTGACAAATTATCTCTAGTAAGGATTTTGTTATGAGAAACTAGCCATAAGAAAACCTGGACCCTAGGGGGTATATTTAGTTTCCAAACAGCGGGAACAAAGACCTGTTTTATTCCTCTGAAATTCACTACAGCATACAAGGACTGCGAGGAGTAAACTCCTGTAGAACTTAGTTTCCACACCATTTGGTCTGGTTCATCTGTCAGCTGCAGCTGCTGGACTATCGCTTTTAGTTCTCCCCATTGCATCAATAACTTGTCATCAAAACATCTTCTGAAAGATAATCTGAGATCATTCCCATCCCAAATTTCTTTAATGGTTTTCGTTTGTTCATTACATATAATGTAAAGCTCCCAGAAGTGTATAGCTAGGCTAGTGCCCCCAAACCATTGGTCCTCCCAAAACTTAATGTTTTGACCATTACCAACCATCCACTGGTATCCAAACTTCGCAGCTGCGAACGCCCACATAACCCCCTTCCAAAAAGGAGATGCATTCATGTCTTTACAGGCAAGCAAGTTCGGCTGCTGCGTTTTATACTTGTACTGGATAATCTCTTTCCAAAGCTTATGGTCATCTAAATTAAACCTTTTCACCCAAGAAGAAAGTAAGGAAATATTCAGGTCCCTAATATTTGCAATACCCATCCCTCCAAACTCTTGTTTCATACTAACCAGATCCCAATGCGCTAGGTGATACTTATGGTGTCCTTCATAGTTATCCCACAAGCAATGGGCCATCTGTGAGTTAATCGTTGTTACCGCCCATTTCGGAAACTTCAAAACCGATAGAAGATAGATAGGTATACTTGCTAAACACGACCTGATTAGCACCAGCCTACTAGCATAGCCCTTGTGTCGACAGCTAGGTTGTGTATAAGGAATAAACTTTCCCACATGTTAGTAGCTGGGAGTAGTGGAGTACATACGCTGAACATACTCCTTCATCTGTGATCATCTTCCATGTATTCCGATTCTTTGCTCCAAAAAAGAGCTAGTATAGTAAATTAATCATTATTTGGCTTATTGGCCACATTCACCTTCTCAGAGTGTTCGATCATGTCGCTTTCTGGGAAAAGTAGGAAGACCTAAGGAAACACACAGCAAGAACAAATACCTCACGTGAAAGCGAAAGAAAATTGAACATGAATTCAACGTACAGGTGCAGTTTCTTCAGTTTAGTAATTAGTACTATGTGGTAGTTCTTCAGGTGAGTTGTACTTTCGTCGTAGTACAATGGCTGGGAGCGGAGTACAGGGCCGGAGCTGCCTGCCGGGTTCCGTGTAGTACGACAGCAACCTCGCTCAGCATCTCCTTCGGTTCATGTCCCTGTGTGCAGGGAAACTGCAGAATTCTCCTTTTATTTTTTGCCCTCTCGATGCACTGATCACTCGAGGGAAAAAAAAAATACTGTACTAACGTTTTGGAAGCTAGAAGCATTGCTGGAGACATGTAGCAGTGATGCAAAGTTGGGAGCCAGTGGATGATTTGGTGATGACAAAGGAAGAACCGTGTTTACTTTTTTATTTCCTGAATGATGGGAGAACAATGTTGAACACCAAGTCATCATCCAAGTAAAACTTGGACATCAAACGGTTACTAGGCCTTTCTCCATCGGTGAGATATATGACTTCAAATGTGCATGCTATTCCCCAAAATTCCATTGCATCTGGTAATACTGAAATCTAGTACTCTGGTCCTATTTAATCGACGCGGATTTACCCGTGTGATACCCTGACTTTGGCTTCCCTCCGCATCGATTTAATCCGACCGGAGGGAGTAGGTGCCAATGTTCAGCAATGCATTCTTCAGATTTCAGACCGTGGCCTCTAGCGATCTCTTCAGAACTTCAAACCTAATGATAGACAAAGGATTCTTGAGACAAAACGAAAGACTAAGCACCACTGTCGTTCACAACAAGCAGCCACAAAAAATTACACCCAAGATAGCACCCCCAACCACGAGTTTTCCCATTTACATCCACACAGCTCATCCTATGGAAGAACTTAGTGGTTATCAGTAAGGCATTGTTTACTTCTCAGGTGTTTTGGGGTAATTCTGAAAGTTCCCGCACGTCCCGTTTACTTCTCAGGTATTTTTAGGGAATTTTCTGGCCCATCCCCAAACTTCCCGGCCCTCTAAGCACCATCCTCATGTATCCTCACACACGAGGATACCCTCATGTTTCTGGGCATGGAAAGTGAGAGAGAGACACGACGGCGGCGACAAGAACGACGGCAAGGAAAGGAGACGGAAGCGGGGAAAGAACTAGCAAATCAAAACGGCACCACCGAGATCTTCCTCCGGCGACTAGTCCCCGGTGAGTCCTCGTTCCTGCTCTCCTTTTCCCCTCCTCCCTAGGGTTTCTTGGTGTTGCCGGCATGCACGATGGAGCTCCAAGATGGTGTTGCCAGAGCTGGTGTTATATTGATCTTTAACTTGAGTTCAACACTGCAAGAGGTTCAAGAGGTTCAGAGTTGGTGTTTCTCTTGCTAGACAAGCTTGCATTGCATGATTACGAGTTGATGTACAAAATGAATGAGCTCCTAACTTGTATCAGTTTTCTTATATACCAGGATGATGTTGATGATAGATTTTGGAAGAAAATTCACAAGGAAAATTGAAACTCAGCTAAAATATTGTTATTGTAGAAAATTGCATGACATCGAGTTGTTGATCTTGTGTTTCTTTATATTACTGTGCAGAGTTTTCATGAATATTAATATATATTTATTTATTGGAAAGACATTTTTTTTACTTAGTGACTATGTCCAGATTTATGTCATGTGTGTAAAGTTTCTATAGAGAAAAAGGGAGAACTAATGAGCTATAGAAAAAGATACCGCTCCGGTTTTGAGATTATGCACTAACATGAATAAGATTTATGCAGTGGTAATCGGTATATCATGACAAAGCTAAGAGGCACCCGCTCCAGTTTTCAGATTATGAACTTATGAATTGCAACCGGGAGAAGTATTGTGTTCCATTTGTTTTGATTTGTACTAACCTTGTTACTCATCACCAACTCAGTTTCATGTTAATTACATGTTAACTTTAATGAGCCATCCTTTGGTATACTTTATTAAATGCTAATTTTAGGCATACCTAGCAACATTGACAATGTAGACCCATTATGCATATTAATTCTCATGTGTGAATATTTTCTAATATTATTATCACTACAACAATATTTTTAGTGCTGAAGTGAAGGTTTATCCTGTTGATATTTTTTGATATTTATTTAGTTTGGGATGTTTAAGAAAATATTTTTCTACAACGGCTTCCTCCAAAAATCAAATAATCCATGTTAGTGCATAAGAAAACATATTTCTAATAAATAACCTTACTGCGATTTCTAGAGTACACGTGAACTGCCCATAACCCTCTCTTTTCCTCTTGTTCCTTTCTTCTTCTTTTATATATTGACATGTGCTCTTGTTTCATGGGAAAAAATGTCCTTATCAGGGGACAAGTTTTTTTGAAAACAGCACATTGACGCCAAATAGTGTGGCACATAACATGCATAGATATTTAGAAATTAAAGTTTGGTTATCGCTTATCTGATTTTCACATCCATTCTCCCCACATCCTTTCTGAAGAGTCGGTCACCCTATTTCCCTACCTTAGTACTGGTCTATTGGACAAGGTGTGGAAAAAAATCTTAAGACAAAGCCTTTGCGAAAGCAGAGTTCGGTGAACCAACCGGAACTTTTTTGTTTGCAAATCAAGAATTTCTATAGATTAACTGACAGGATTACAATCACTCACGGGAGTGTTACCGAGAAAATGGGTTATAATTGATCTACATGCATCTCCTCCTATCACTAAACTTGTTTAGCACATAAGTGAGCAGCATTATTTGCATCACGGTGATACGTCTCCAACGTATCGATAATTTCTTGTGTTCCATGCCACATTATTGATGTTATCTACATGTTTTATGCACACTTTATGTCATATTCGTGCATTTTCTGGAACTAACCTATTAACAAGATGCCGAAGTGCCGCGTTGATGTTTTCTGCTGTTTTTGGTTTCGAAATCCTAGTAAAGAAATATTCTCGGAATTGGACGAAATAAAAGCCCGGAGGCCTATTTTCTCACGAAGCTTCCGAAGTCCGAAGATGAAAGGAAGTGGGGCCACGGGGAGCCAAACCCTAGGGCGGCGCGCCCCCCCCTTGGCCGCGCCGCCTCGTCATCCGGGGCCCCTGTGCCCCCTCTCGACTTACCCTTCCGCCTACTTAAAGCCTCCGTGACGAAACCCCCGCATCGAGAGCCACGATACGGAAAACATTGCCGAGACGCCGTCGCCGCCGATCCCATCTCGGGGGATCCCGGAGATCGCCTCCGGCACCCTGCCGGAGAGGGGAATCATCTCCCGGAGGACTCTACACCGCCATGGTCGCCTCCGGAGTGATGAGTGAGTAGTCTACCCTCGGACTATGGGTCCATAGCGAGTAGCTAGATGGTTGTCTTCTCCCCATTGTGCTATCATTGTCGGATCTTGTGAGCTGCCTATCATGATCAAGATCATCTATATGTAATTCTATATGTTGCGTTTGTTGGGATCCGATGAATAGAGAATACTTGTTATGTTGATTATCAAAGTTATGCTTATGTGTTGTTTATGATCTTGCATGCTCTCCGTTATTAGTAGATGTTCTGGCCAAGTAGATGCTTTTAACTCCAAGAGGGAGTACTTATGCTCGATAGTGGGTTCATGCCTGCATTGACACCTGGGACAGTGACAGAAAGTTCTAAGGTTGTGTTGTGCTGTTGCCACTAGGGATAAAACATTGATGCTATGTCTAAGGATGTAGTTGTTGATTACATTACGCACCATACTTAATGCAATTGTCTCTTGCTTTGCAACTTAATACTGGAGGGGGTTCGGATGATAACCTCGAAGGTGGACTTTTTAGGCATAGATGCGGTTGGATGGCGGTCTATGTACTTTGTCGTAATGCCCAATTAAATCTCACTATACTCATCATGATATGTATGTGCATTGTCATGCTCTCTTTATTTGTCAATTGCCCAACTGTAATTTGTTCACCCAACATGCTGTTCGTCTTATGGGAGAGACACCTCTAGTGAACTGTGGACCCCGGTCCAATTCTCTTTACTGAAATACAATCTACTGCAATACTTGTTTTTTACTGTTTTCTCTGCAAACAATCATCTTCCACACAATACGGTTAATCCTTTGTTACAGCAAGCCGGTGAGATTGACAACCTCACTGTTTCGTTGGGGCAAAGTACTTTGGTTGTGTTGTGCAGGTTCCACGTTGGCGCCGGAATCTCCGGTGTTGCGCCGCACTACATCCCGCCGCCATCAACCTTCAACGTGCTTCTTGGCTCCTCCTCGGTTCGATAAACCTTGGTTTCTTTCTCGAGGGAAAACTTGCTGCTGTGCGCATCATACCTTCCTCTTGGGGTTGCCCAACGAACGTGTGAAATACACGCCATCAAGCATATTTTCTGGCGCCGTTGCCGGGGAACGAAGAAAAGTTACACCACAAAGATTTTCAACTCCCACGTCAACAGCTCTTTTTCTGGCGCCGTTGCCGGGGAGATCAAGACACGCTGCAAGGGGAGTCTCCACTTCTCAATCTCTTTACTTTGTTTTTGTCTTGCTTTATTTTATTTACTACTTTGTTTGCTGCACTAAATCAAAATACAAAAAAATTAGTTGCTAGTTTTACTTTATTTACTGTCTTGTTTGCCATATCAAAAACACAAAAAAATTAGTTTACTTGCATTTACTTTATTTGATTCATCATGTTTCCTTTTAATTTTACCACAAAGAACATACCGGTAGGACAAGGGTCTATAGTTGGGAGGAACAATATAGAAGAATTTTTCACCCATGTTAGTACCGTTGAAGATTTTGAAGATAGACACTTGGTAGAACTTGCTCCCACTTATGAAATTGCTGCTGCTGCTTTAGTTCGCTTGTTGGAAACTAAATTTTTTAATCTAAATCCTATAATCCAACACATGTTTCTTACACTTGGTGATATGGAAGAAGGGGAAAAGAAAGATTTTGTTTTAGAAACCCTTCTTAGAGAATTTGGTGGTCTAGCAAGAGAAGCTAGAAAGGTCTTTGCTAAATTTAATATGCTTGGTTCTCCTACTAATTTTGCTAGTCTCCTTGAAAAGATGGATATGGATAGAATAAGATACACTAATAATATTGATGATGGTGAGGAGATCAAAGCACCAATACCATGCAAGCTCCTAGCTATGAATGATGCACTAGAAAATAATTATGCTTGGCTTGTTCCTCGAAAATTTGTTTGATGAGAGTAGCACACCTAAGACTAATGAAAAGGGAGATGCTAAAACTTATGTATCTAATATAATATGCCTAGTTGAGAAAACTCCACACCTCGCTGAGAATGCACCACCCTTCGATAATACTTGATACACACTTTCCGCGCCTAGCTGAAAGGCGTTAAAGAAAAGCGCTTATGGGAGACAACCCATGTTTTTACCTACAGCACTTTGTTTTTATTTTGTGTCTTGGAAGTTGTTTACTACTGTAGCAACCTCTCCTTATCTTAGTTTTGAGTTTTGTTGTGCCAAGTTAAGCCGTTGATAGAAAAGTAAGTACTAGATTTGGATTACTGCGCAGTTCCAGATTTCTTTGCTGTCACGAATCTGAGCCCACTGCCCTGCAGGAAGCTCAGAAAATTATGCCAATTTACGTGCATGATCCTCAGATATGTACGCAACTTTCATTCAATTTGAGCATTTTCATTTGAGCAAGTCTGGTGCCATTTTAAAATTCGTCAATACGAACTGTTCTGTTTTGACAGATTCTGCCTTTTATTTCGCATTGCCTCTTTCGCTATGTTGGATGAATTTCTTTGATCCACTAATGTCCAGTAGCATTATGCAATGTCCAGAAGTGTTAAGAATGATTGTGTCACCTCTGAATATGTCAATTTATATTGTGCACTAACCCTCTAATGAGTTGTTTCGAGTTTGGTGTGGAGGAAGTTTTCAAGGATCAAGAGAGGAGTATGATGCAACATGATCAAGGAGAGTGAAAGCTCTAAGCTTGGGGATGCACCCGGTGGTTCACCCCTGCATATATCAAGAAGACTCAAGCGTCTAAGCTTGGGGATGCCCAAGGCATCCCCTTCTTCATCAACAAATTATCAGGTTCCTCCCCGAAACTACATTTTTATTCGGCCACATCTTATGTGCTTTTTCTTGGAGCGTCGGTTTGTTTTTGTTTTTGTTTTGTTTGAATAAAATGGATCCTAGCATTCACTTTATGGGAGAGATACACGCTCCGCTGTAGCATATGGACAAATATGTCCTTGGTTTCTACTCATAGTATTCATGGCGAAGTTTCTCCTTCGTTAAATTGTTATATGGTTGGAATTGGAAAATGATACATGTAGTAATTGCTATAAATGTCTTGGGTAATGTGATACTTGGCAATTGTTGTGCTCATGTTTAAGCTCTTGCATCATATGCTTTGCACCCATTAATGAAGAAATACATAGAGCATGCTAAAATTTGGTTTGCATATTTGGTTTCTCTAAGGTCTAGATAATTTCTAGTATTGAGTTTGAACAACAAGGAAGACGGTGTAGAGTCTTATAATGCTTTCAATATGTCTTTTATGTGAGTTTTGCTGCACTCGGTTCATCCTTGTGTTTGTTTCAAATAAGCCTTGCTAGCCTAAACCTTGTATCGAGAGGGAATACTTCTCATGCATCCAAAATACTTGAGCCAACCACTATGCCATTTGTGTCCACCATACCTACCTATACTACATGGTATTTTCCCGCCATTCCAAAGTAAATTGCTTGAGTGCTACCTTTAAAATTCCATCATTCACCTTTGCAATATATAGCTCATGGGACAAATAGCTTAAAAACTATTGTGGTATTGAATATGTAATTATGCACTTTATCTCTTATTAAGTTGCTTGTTGTGCGATAACCATGTTTACTGGGGAACGCCATCAACTCATTGTTGAATTTCATGTGAGTTGCTATGCATGTTCGTCTTGTCTCGAAGTAAGGGCGATCTACACCGAGTTGAATGGTTTGAGCATGCATATTGTGAGAGAAGAACATTGGGCCGCTAACTAAAGCCATGATTCATGGTGGAAGTTTCAGTTTTGGACAAATATCCTCAAATCTCTAATGAGAAAAGAATTAATTGTTGTCAAATGCTTAAAGCATTAAAAGAGGAGTCCATTATCTCGTTGTCTATGTTGTCCCGGTATGGATGTCTAAGTTGAGAATAATCAAAAGCGAGAAATCCAAATGCGAGCTTTCTCCTTAGACCTTTGTACAGAGCGGCATAGAGGTACCCCTTTGTGAAACTTGGTTAAAGCATATGTATTGCGGTGATAATCCAGGTAGTCCAAGCTAATTAGGACAAGGTGCGGGCACTATTAGTACACTATGCATGAGGCTTGCAACTTATAAGATATAATTTACATGATGCATATGCTTTATTACTACCGTTGACAAAATTGTTTCATGTTTTCAAAATCAAAGCTCTAGCACAAATATAGCAATCGATGCTTTTCCTCTATGAGGACCATTCTTTTACTTTCAATGTTGAGTCGGCTCACCTATTTCTCTCCACCTCAAGAAGCAAACACTTGTGTGAACTGTGCATTGATTCCTACATACTTGCTTATTGCACTTGTTATATTACTCTATGTTGACAATATCCATGAGATATACATGTTATAAGTTGAAAGCAACCGCTGAAACTTAATCTTCTTTGTGTTGCTTCAATACCTTTACTTTGAATTATTGCTTTATGAGTTAACTCTTATGCAAGACTTATTGATGCTTGTCTTGAAGTGCTATTCATGAAAAGTCTTTGCTTTATGATTCACTTGTTTACTCATGTCATACACATTGTTTTGATCGCTGCATTCTCTACATATGCTTTACAAATAGTATGATCAAGATTATGATGGCATGTCACTCCAGAAATTATCTTTGTTATCGTTTTACCTCGCTCGGACGAGCAGTAACTAAGCTTGGGGATGCTGATACGTCTCCAACATATCGATAATTTCTTGTGTTCCATGCCACATTATTGATGTTATCTACATGTTTTATGCACACTTTATGTCATATTCGTGCATTTTCTCGGAACTAACCTATTAACAAGATGCCGAAGTGCCGCTTGTCGTTTTCTCGCTGTTTTTGGTTTCAGAAATCCTAGTAAAGAAATATTCTCGGAATTGGACGAAATAAAAGCCCGGAGGCCTATTTTCTCACGAAGCTTCCGGAAGTCCGAAGATGAAAGGAAGTGGGGCCACAGGGGAGCCAAACCCTAGGGCGGCGCGGCCCCCCCTTGGCCGCGCCGCCCGTCATCCGGGGCCCCCGTGCCCCCTCTCGACTTGCCCTTCCGCCTACTTAAAGCCTCCGTGACGAAACCCCCAGCACCGAGAGCCACGATACGGAAAACATTACCGAGACGCCGTCGCCGCCGATCCCATCTCGGGGATCCCGGAGATCGCCTCCGCACCCTCGCCGGAGAGGGGAATCATCTCCCGGGAGGACTCTACACCGCCATGGTCGCCTCCGGAGTGATGAGTGAGTAGTCTACCCCTCGGACTATGGGTCCATAGCAGTAGCTAGATGGTTGTCTTCTCCCCATTGTGCTATCATTGTCGGATCTTGTGAGCTGCCTATCATGATCAAGATCATCTATATGTAATTCTATATGTTGCGTTTGTTGGGATCCGATGAATAGAGAATACTTGTTATGTTGATTATCAAAGTTATGCTTATGTGTTGTTTATGATCTTGCATGCTCTCCGTTATTAGTAGATGCTCTGCCAAGTAGATGCTTTTAACTCCAAGAGGGAGTACTTATGCTCGATAGTGGGTTCATGCCTCGCATTGACACCTGGGACAGTGATGTAAAGTTCTAAGGTTGTGTTGTGCTCGTTGCCACTAGGGATAAAACATTGATGCTATGTCTAAGGATGTAGTTGTTGATTACATTACGCACCATACTTAATGCAATTGTCCGTTGCTTTGCAACTTAATACTCGGAGGGGTTCGGATGATAACCTTGAAGGTGGACTTTTTAGGCATAGATGCAGCTTGGATGGCGGTCTATGTACTTTGTCGTAATGCCCAATTAAATCTCACTATACTCATCATGATATGTATGTGCATTGTCATGCTCTCTTTATTTGTCAATTGCCCAACTGTAATTTGTTCACCCAACATGCTGTTCGTCTTATGGGAGAGACACCTCTAGTGAACTCGTGGACCCCGGTCCAATTCTCTTTATCGAAATACAATCTACTCGCAATACTTGTTTTTTACTCGTTTTCTCTGCAAACAATCATCTTCCACACAATACGGTTAATCCTTTGTTACAGCAAGCCGGTGAGATTGACAACCTCACCTGTTTCGTTGGGGCAAAGTACTTTGGTTGTGTTGTGCAGGTTCCACGTTGGCGCCGGAATCTTCCGGTGTTGCGCCGCACTACATCCCGCCGCCATCAACCTTCAACGTGCTTCTTGGCTCCTCCTGGTTCGATAAACCTTGGTTTCTTTCTGAGGGAAAACTTGCTGCTGTGCGCATCATACCTTCCTCTTGGGGTTGCCCAACGAACATGTGAAATACACGCCATCACACGGCCAACAGCCAAAATGCTAAAACTAGTAAAATCCCTTCTAATTTCTCTAACTTCTTGACAAATTGCTCTTAGTTCTGACATGTTATCATCATCAGACTTGCAAAATTTAAGGCTACTAATTGTGCGGTTGCAAGAGCGATAGAAACCCCAACCCCCGTTAGGAAACCGGTGCACGAGAGAGTGTAGGATCTCAAAGTTTAAGACTGTGGTTAGATTTATCTTAATTACTTTCTTGTAGTTGCGGATGCTTGCAAGGGGTATAATCACAAGTATGCATTAACCCAAGCATGGGGTAGTGCATTAGTATAGGTTCACCCACATAACACTTATCAAACCAGTGAATATTATTTAGCTATGTGAAGCGAAAGCATTTGACGAGATTTCCGTGTGTCCTCACGAACGTTTGGTCATCATAAGTACAACAACCGGCTTGTCCTTTGCTCTGAAAAAGATTGGGCCACTTGCTGCAATTTTTATTACTGTCTTTTATTTACTCGCACTTTATTTACATGCAATACCAAATACCCCTGCAAACCTGTTTGTTAGTGTTTACAGTGAATCCTTGATCAAAACTGTTCGTCAATACCTTCTGCTCCTCGTTGGGTTCGACACTCTTATTTATCGAAAGTACTACGATACACCCCGTATAGTTGTGGGTCGCCAGCCCCCATGCCGCATGCACCGCCAACTGGAATGTGCCAAGCCAGATGCGTTGACCGGTGTTCGGTCGGTGATCTTGGCCACCCACATTCCCCACTCGTGCTACCGCACGCCGTGGTACCTCTTATGCGGTTGTGGCGGGAGGTCAGCGAGGGCGTTAGATCGGTGATGCGACACGCCCTGGTTGCGGTTGGCGCTACAGATGGAAGGAGGGTAGCGGCGGCGGGAAAATCAGGCCATCTCCGGCGCGGATGCGGTGTCAGTGGGTGATTTAGCAGCGGACGGAGGCAGTACGGCGATGGGGATTGGTTTTCTCCTCGGTCGGCCGTCGCTCAATATAGGAGGGAAGGGAGGTTTTTTTCTCCTCGGTCGCGCATATATAGGCCGCTAATCGAATTTAGGTTTCGGCTAGAGTCGGCTCCAGCCGGTAGAGGTGCATATTTTCTCTTTTAAGGCTGTTTTGGGCATCGGTTAGAGATGGAGCATCTCCAACCGTGTCCCTCAAAGTGCGTTCGGATTCATTCGGATTAAGTGTTTGGGGACGGCGCAAGGAGCACCGGATAGTGTTACGAACAACTAAGCTTCCTCGCAACAAATGAGAACTAATATATTGGACACATATGTTTTTTATGTTGTCAAGGATCAACACACCTTTGCAAGATCCATAAAGTACATGAAAAACATATATTGCTTAGCCCCTCCCGTAAATTTTGTAAAAATATTCGAGTTTGTCGCTATAAGGTAGAGAGAAAAAGGGAGACATTGTAGCAATAGAGAAGCTAATTATTTTTATTTCTGTTAACCCTAGCCCTACTAGTTCGTGCAGTGTCTCCTCACCGTCATGACAAAGCCAATAAATACCAGAATCAAGTTCATAGAAGTACAACTAATGTAGAGCATGATAGAAAAGAATATTCCATTTGTTTTGATACATGTTAGTTATGTGTTAACATTACTTATTCATCCTTCTGTATAATTTACTGAATAATAATTTGAGGCATAACTAGCAACATTAACATTTGTAAACCCATTCATCTATATTGAGTAACATGTTTTAAAAAATTCTAATATTATGATTTCAACAACATTTCCAGTGCTAAAGCGACGGTGTATCCCGTTGATAATTTTTGTTTTTATTTAGCTTGGAATGTTCAAGAAAATCTTTTTCAAGAAGACTTACTCCATAAAAATGAAATAATCCATGGTAGTGTGTTTACATTGTACAAATCTAGTAAATAACCTTACAAAGATTTCTAGAATACACGACTACTCATTTTAGGTGTAAGCAAATACATAATTCTAGAGTGTACGAAGATCAACCACGGTCTATCCTCGGATCCCCTATTTAACTCGGAAGGAGGTGTCTAATTAATTAGGGAAAAATCATGTGAAAACCGACAAAAACAGGGCAATTCCAACAGAACACTAACACCATAGGGCCATGCCCACTCCGGTCGACGACACATCGAATGCCACAAAACATACTGTACTACAACTACTCGAACTCAACCAATATGATCAGATCCACCGAACTAGCAACTCACATCACTACCGATGGGAGGAATAAGCTGTGACTGTCATGGAAGGAGCATACCCAAACGGCCAAAAGCTCCCACAAAACTAAAAGCATGCATCCACAAAATCATGCACCGCCGAGGATCAATATCGAGGGGCACAAAAAAATAAAAAAATAAAGTTCAAAATCATCAAAAAATTCAAAACTAAAAATATACCTATGGCCAACGAATCATGTTGTAAGTACGAAAAAGTTTCAATTAAAAACACTTTGTATTTTGAGCACATCAAAAAAGATAAATTTAGCAAAATTTTAAAATCGCTTGATTAAAGCCATTAGATGGAAAATGTGGGGCGGATAGAAGATCCAGTTACTACGTGATTAGCCTACAACCAGACTAGCCTACAACCAGTCACTGAAATCCAAATCCCTTCATCGCCTACATTGACAAAAACCCTTAAACTCTGCAAGCCACTGCTCCAACACTCTTCTGCTCGGTTAACCTAGACCGCTACGAACAATTGTTTTTTAGATAGACCGTCGGCTTCATCGACCAAATTACATCAAGTAAAATGGGCATCAACTTAGATCGTATAGACAAGATTTAATGTTGCAAGCCACATTTGATTATAATTCCTACTGTACTGTAGCATGTAGGCTGCCGACACGACACGAATGGGTGGAGCTTTGGCCGCCAAAGTTTGGCGGCTGCGTGTCTTCTTTACCCGGCCGATCGACCCGCCTAGCGCGACCGGTTCAGAGCTGAGCACCACGACCCGTCGCAATCCAGCGCCGCCCACCTTCACCGCGCCGGCAAAAAAGAAGTAGAGCATACGGATGACAGTGAGCAGAGGGAGTCAGAAAGAGGCAGCGATCACACCACTGTATATATGGGCCGCACTCAAAATCTAGTTCCACCTCACACTGAAGTCTACAGGCTACAGCACACAGTCACCGTGCCATTCCATCTCGAGCAGAGCACGAGACGCGCCATCTCAAGTTGTCGGCACCGGCGATCTAATGGCTGGCCTCGTGTCCCGGCCGCGACGGAGCGTGCAGATGTACTGGGCGAGGAGGAGCTACCAGCGCCTTGGCGGCTCGCCGTCGCGCCACCTCAAGGTGGCCCGCCTCGGCGGCGGGGCCAGGCGCAGGACGCGGGCACCAGGCGCCGTGCGGCGGATGGCCGCGCTGCTGCTGTCGCCTGTGCGGCTACTCGTGAGGCTGCGGGACGCGTACGTCGACGCGATGCTTGCGGTGGCCGCCGGGGGCGCCGCGCGGCCATGCGCGACGCTGGCGACGGTGAAGCCGGGGGAGCAGGGCGCGCTGTGGGCAAAACGGGTGCCCCGGGCGAGGTCGACCGGCGGGCGGAGCACCGACTTCGAGAGGCGGATGATGGCGCACATCTACAGCTCACTCGCCGCGCCGGAGCTGCCCGGCGCCGCGGCCTGAACCTTCGACGCAAGTATATATAAGTAGTAGAGCATTCGCAAGGAAAAAAAAAGTACTCCATGTGGTACGTTTTAATCAACGCGACAACTACACTACATACGTACATGCTGTGAAGTAACATGGCGTCAATTAAACCTGACCGGAGGGAGTAGTAGAGTATCGCAAATACGAGGATGTTAATATGCTTCTGAATTGTGGAAACCGAAGTGAAGCACACACACTATCTCAACACTCAATACCTGTTGTTTTCAGTTTGTTAGAGCATCTCTCGTTGGCGCTCCCCACGCCCAAATTCGGTGAAATTTTCATCCGGATTGAAGGAAAATTTGGCCTGGAGAGCACCGAAGTTCCAGCCGTCCCCCCGGCAGGAAACCCCCAACCTCGACCATTTGACATATTTCAAACAAATTCGACATAAAATTTAACAAGTTCGGCGAACAAGAGTCAGAAAATTGCTGAAACAAATTCGGCGATAAACAGTACAATGTTTAACAAGTGCTGAAACAAATGAAGCAAATGGACGAACACCTGACGGGCGTGGTCGAGGCAACCCGAGCCGCGAACGACGAGGAGTAGGCTGTCGTCGGAAAACAGGCCGGCGGAGGAGCAGCCAGAGGCCGTCGTCGAAAGACAGCGGAATATAGGCAGGTGGGGAAGGAGGGACGGCGGAATCTGGGCAACAAGCCGGCGGGGTGGTGCCGGCGGCGAGAGAGACACGAGGGGTGGGGGAGATTTTGAGCGAGGTGGCGGTGGGGTTCGTGTGTCGAGTCTCGAGTCGCCGACAGATCGGGCCCTTCCCCGCTTTTCACTTGTCCGGACTCCCCGATAGATCCCCGGGGGACCGGGGTTGGCGTGGGCTCGCCGGATGGATGAAGGACCAAATCCGGACGAAAACGAGGAACCGGGGGCGCGACTGGGCCGAATTTCACCGTCCGGATGGAAAAAACGTCGCTTGGGGGGCTCGTCGGGGAGACGAGTGGGGATGCTCTTAGTAGGAGACGCTCAATCGGTACAAACACACCTATTCTGAAATTCTGTACACCGTTGTGTGCTCCTGCTTTTCCTTCTGCTCTAATCTCGTGAGATCGTTCATTGTTTGTGTTTCTACTTGGGGAATGTTTCTACTTTTTTTTGAGAGAATATGGCACTTTATTGATCAAATAACATCATTACATAGTTCATCCCGGATGTAATCCGGGATCACACCTACTAAAATATTACAAACCAGAGGCTCAGCAGATCGAGCCAGTTTATGTGCCACTACATTCAGTTCACGACGAGCGAATTTAAACGTACAGGATTCGAAATCCGGCGCTAACGATTTGATGTCAGCTATTACCGTACCAAGAGAAGACCGATCAAGTTGTCTTGAGGCAATACGCTGAATCAGTGAGAGGCAGTCCGAGGTGAGCACCGCCCTGGAGATACCATGTTCCTTGGAGATGGTTAGCGCCCGCCGTACTGCCAAAGCCGGCTGGGGCATGCCGCCCAATCCTTCACTAACAAAGAGTATAAAGGTCCCATTGTGATCCCTGAGCACCACTCCGCAGCCCATCCAACGTTCTCCCGGGAACAAAGCAGCGTTGACATTGATGCAGGTGACTCCCTCAGGCGGAGCAGCCCACCGCGAACGGAGCGATGAGGCAGTCCTGGGTGTCTCCTTCAACTGCCCCATGTGTGTGAGAATCATGTCTACATGCGATAACACTTTTGCCGCCACTCTGGATGGGCAAGCCACCGTGCCATTATTCCGTGTGTCGTTGCGGGCGTCCCAAATATGCCAACTGACATTGGCGAGTACCGTAGCACTGGTTTTGGACTCTCGCTTCAAGAAGTCGAAGATCCATTGCTTTGCATTGACCAGCTCCTTTCGGCAGAGGTGAAGTCTGTAGCCTTTCTTAACCTCTGTCCAAACTGCTCGTGCAAACGGGCAAAGGAGGAACATATGCTCCACCCTTTCTTGATGGCTGCAGAAAACACACCGATCATC
>NC_061511.1:214999809-215031090 GCF_022539505.1 Lolium rigidum | reverse complement strand
CCTCCACGGTCCGGAGACGAGGACCGCGGTCAGCTGCTCGCAGATACACCTTAGCTGGCTCCTGGCCGTCAAGATAGTCGGCAAACTTTTTTGGGAGTGCCTGCAAAGAGATCGAGCGCCGATCGTTTGAAATTAAAGGTTTTTTAGAACATGCCCATAATTAATCACATGCATCATATATGTGTGAACGCGTACGTACCTTCTTGACCAAAGGGTCTTCGTAGATGACGATGAAGAACTCCTCTATGATCAATGGCAGTGTTGACGACGGTGGTGGTGACAATGATGATGATCCACCACCCCGGCCGCCCCTTCCCCTTCCCCTTCCCCTTCCACCTTCCCCTTCCCCTTCCCCTTCCGGTCCGCGTCCGAGACGTGGAAGCCATGGCAATGGATGATCAAGTGTATGTGACCGAAGAAGAGAGAGGCAGAACCTATTGACACAAGGGATGGCCGTGTGGGTGTTTATAAGGGAGAGATGACCGTTGTAGGGGTTTACACAATAAAGGAGGAGGTGAACGTTGGTGGGGGTTTACACAATAAATTAAGGAGGAGATGACCGTTGTGGGGGTTTACACAATAAATTAAGGAGGAAACGACCGTTGTGGGGGTATATATCTCAACAAAAAAGTAATGCGGACTATCTTGACGGAAATGGAACTTCGTGATATAGTTTATCATTTTACCGTGAAAAGTAATGCCTAAAAGAAATGGTAATTCGTGATAGTTTATCATTTACCGTAATGGCTACAAAAAATCGTTGATGGTTTATCATTTTTTGCGTGAAAAGTAATGGGTACAAGAAATGAGTGATGGTGTATCATTTTTTGCGTGCAAAGTAATGACTACAACAAAATCGGTGATGGTTTATCGTTTTTTGCGTGAAAAGTAATGGCTACAAGAAATGGGTGATGGTGTATCATTTTTTGCGTGAAAAGTAATGGCTACAACAAAATCGGTGATGATTTATCGTTTTTTGCGTGAAAAGTAATGGGTACAAGAAATGGGTGATGGTGTATCATTTTTGTGCGTGAAAAGTAATGGCTACAACAAATCGGTGATGGTTTATCGTTTTTTGCGTGAAAAGTAATGGCTACAAGAAATGGGTGATGGTGTATCATTTTTGCGTGAAAAGTAATGGCTACAACAAAATCGGTGATGATTTATCGTTTTTGCGTGAAAAGTAATGGGTACAAGAAATGGGTGATGGTGTATCATTTTTGTGCGTGAAAAGTAATGGCTATAACAAATCGGTGATGGTTTATCATTTTTTGCGTGAAAAGTAATGCCTAAAAAGAGTTTATAATTTAGCTCGTGAAAAATAATGCAGAAAACCAAACTTTGCGTGAAGCTAACCGACGATAGATAGAGAGGGTGGTGGCCCCGACCAGAGAGAGAGATAGGGGTTATCCTGCCCGTTAGATCATACGATCAACGGTCGGCGGGCACGATCCGCGTGACATGGGCTAGACCAATCAGGGCAATGTTGGGCGTACGCGGAGAGTTTGTGAAGGGAGAAGCAAAACTGAGTAGTATCAAGAAACCAAGGGCAAGTGAGTAGTAAACAGACTAAGGGATTCAAATATGAGATTTAAAAAATGGAAAATGCGTGTTTTGTACAATGAAACCCATCGGCCTACCTCAAACTATTTGCAATACAAATCTACATGAGTGTGAAAATTATGGCCTCATTCAGACAAAGTATGTTTTGGGGAAAGCTGTTTTGGGTAGGACTTACTATGGAAAACCATGCACCTTGATAGCTACTAAGTGATTTGAGAAGTGGCAATTTGTGATGAAACTTGATTTATCTATGATTTGAGAAGTGATAATTTGTGGTAAAGACTCCATGAGTAAGTGCCACTCTTTTTCGGAATTTTTTGCACATTAAATAACTCATTTAACTAGTTACTCCCATTTGTTGACTCTCTGTTGACCAGCCACTTGAGGGTAAAACTGAGTATATTACACTAGCCAGTATTAGCACTCAAGGAGAAAACTGAGCACACAAAAAATGCTAGTATATGACTTCGACCTGGCAGCATCTACTACACGGATTTGGGTTATATCAGAGAGTACTCTCATGATACAAAGGCCTGGGATGAGTGGCCACTACGTGTGGATAGAATAGGACTCTACGGTATGAGAAATAAACACAGGCCATACCGTTTGGAGGATGTATTAGCCTCACACTGCAGACGGAAGGAGTTCAATGAATATTTCCTTGGGGAAATGCACGAATGGAGGGAGGAAGAAATATATGGGGAGGAATGAAGAACAAATTCATTCATCCTAATCTTCTTGTTGTCCATACATTGCGTGCGTCTTGTATATTTTTCAGCTTAGTTTGTCGTGAACATTAACAACGTTATTGCACGCTTTTGGCTGCTCGTATGCGGTTTATGTATTATACTTAGTTTTGTGATTATGTTGTTGTGAATTTATCATATACTAGCTTCTAGATTTGCTACTAGATTTGCTGCCATATTGGGCAAAAAACGAGGGCCAAAAGGCATAAATAATCCCAGAGATTTGCTACTAGATTTGCTGCCATATTGAAGAAAGACAGAAATAGAAGCTTCTCTAGATTTGATACTAATTTGGTGAAAAAGACAGAGAGAGAAAGAGGGGAAAATGTGCTCTTAAAAATACCAATTTTGGCCGAGAGAGACAAAACCCAGCTCCTGCTCACGTGCAACCAAACGCTTCTCGTCCTGTCCCACGCGGTCCCTTTCTACCAGCCCCACGCGACGCGGCCCCACACGACGCGGCCCCACACGACGCGGCCCCACAGACGACGCGGCGCAACACGTCAGCACAGAACGTCCAAATAAACGGATTCCTTACGTCTGAGCTCCTTCTGCGGGTTTCAGACATAGGCTTGGGGAAAACTGAGAAAAAACTAAGGGGCTGGGGAAAACTGAGTACAACTAACGACCCGAGGGCACGAAAATAGAAATCCCAATCTAAAAACATTAAAAAACACCTCATCAAATACTTACCGGGGGAACCACTGAGTCATCCTATGGTGAATAGGAGCACACATTTGGTCTAATAGACCCCCAGAAAGCGCATCATGCCCTCGATGTAGAAGCTATCGGTGCCATCAACTGCTGGTTCATCTTCAGGACAGAGATCCGCATAGCCCTTGTTACTCTCGTTGTCGACGCTGCCATGGCGCCAGACAAAGCCCCCACCTTGCATGTGTTCATCACACCGCGCCCGGCATCGAGACCCTGTTGTGCCATGCCCCCGAGACTCGTTGTCGTCAACGTGATAGATGCACACCACTCCACAATTTGTTGCCACCATCCATCAGCTGATCCAAAAATGATGACCCCAAGGCCGAAAGCGCCCACATCGTCCAATCTAGGATACCAGATCTAGGGTTTCTTCTCTAGCATCACAAATGAGTAGACACTGGCAGCACGAGTGAATTCTGTTCATGTTGAGTACTATTATGCAAACATATTTATTGCTGCGGAAACTAGATGGCCAGAGATGAAATGCTGGTCAATTTGGTACATATAGTTCAATACATTTTTTTTGCTTTTAGCTGGTATTTATTAGAGGTACAATATACACTATGTGTTTTGTGAAAGTGTTATATATATATGGACCAACAAGTTTTATTGACCCGTGTGTTTAATTTATTTGCTCTCAATGAGATGGTCATTGAAATAGTGTGATATAATTGTGTTGCAAATAGGCTATTTATGCTTTTGAAAGGTAAAGTTTCACTAAGTATTTAGAAAAATATCGACATCTACAATAAAAATGTTATATGGTACTCCCTTCGTACCTGTGTGCATGGAGTATATTATTTGGCAAGGTGACTATGGAGTGTCGGCCCCACAGAAACCAAGCGTCCCACGAATCCATACATGCGAGGACAGCGGCGACCTCCTCCAGCGGAAGGAGCTGGGACACCTTGAAGGTGTAGATCTTGTATATATGAACTCGGAGCAGCTTCATACAAGGTCTACATATCCAAGATGCTCAAGCCAATGCGCTTCGAGATCAACGCCCCTTGCGACCTCGGCAATCCAAAAGCCTCCTTCATGGCGACATCACCAGGCAGCATTATTGGGCCGGTTCCCAACAACATTTGAGACAGCTCCACGGGACAGTTGTCCCCGAAACTTCCCTTGTTCTCATGGCCCTAGCTCGAGTGACGGAGAAGTCTGCCTACAGCCTAGTACCAAGCGTCGCATTTGCCGCTCCGTTTCGATGTGGAAGACCGTGCCTGATTGGTCAGCAACGCTTCTGTGGTAAGCGCCGTTGTGAAAGTACATTGAAAGGATGTCTTGTCCATGCATGCAGACTTACTGCTGTGAACCCCATCAGTTCCGTATGATAGATCTGGGCAATTGGAATATGCTTGTTAGAAAAATTATAGTTTTCTGGTGCGAACCCCATCAGGTTCCGCGTGAAGGGGGTCTCGCAATTCGTCAGAAACTGACATGCCGAGAAGATCGGTCGGCCTTCCTCATCGTATAGAACCACTCATATACCTTCTAAGTCACCCGAAAGGAACCATCAGTGGTAAGCTTGAACCACCCAGGGGTGGCTTAGTCTAGGGTTTTGGCTGAACCATGAATCTGTTCCATACTATAGATAAGTTTGGTTGTGTGTGGCCTCGTTTTTATCGCCACATTTCATAGCACACGGCGTCGCATGGAAGCATAGGATTGCGTGACTCCATCCCCAGATGAATTGAAGTGTCTTACATTTATGTTTTAATCCCTATTGTGCAGGGTTTTTTGCCATCAATGGCCTCTTCATCATAGGTACGTATGAATGTCGAGATGTAGAGGGTGAAGTTTAAGAAGACAATTTTCAAGAACTTTGATGCAACTCTTAGTTTTCTCTAGGGTCGTTGTAGTTAGTGTTCGTGCCAAAAAAATTCAATCAGATGTACTATATTTAGTAAATTTTAAAATCAAATCCTTTGGTACAAAACATAGCCTAGCACTATGTTGGATCGTTGTGAGCTGCTTTGTAGAAACAGTAACCAAAGAATCGATGTTGATGTGCGAGAAGGCGAGAGAAAAAGGAGAGAGATGAGCTACAGAGATGGTGATTATTCTAATTTCTATGATAGAGATTATCAAGTTGTTGTTTCACTACTAGTTCGAGTATGGGCGCGAAGTGCTAGTCGGTATGGACCACGTGTTGACCTTGTTGACCATGACAAAGAAAAGAAACACCCACATACATTATGTATCTTGTAAACGTATGAACTGCAAAGTGGAGAAGTACTCTTGCCATTATGCACCCGTGCGTTGCTACGGTTGAACCCGCGTGCCGAGTAATATGAGCTAGACTTGTGGTGCCATTCGATGAAGATATTGAATCACCCTCTCTGGAACACCAAGTCCACCTCCCGATCGAAAAAACATTAAAGATAACATTAGGTGAGAGGCCTCATTGGCCTGCCATTCAAATCTTTGGTGAGAGTGGCCTCATCGACTTGCACCATGGTCAACATTAGGTGAGAGGTCTCATTGGCCTGCACCATCATCGAAATTCATCTAGTACCACACTACCACCGCTAAAAGGTAATCTACTATGGTATTACTTAGTAAGATAGCCTCACCACGCCAGTTCCTTCTTATGGCCACCTCTCATTTTTCACTTTCGGCTACTGCGGATGCTTCCGCAGCATACTAAAGGGCTAGGGTTGGAGCGAAACCTATTTCTTCGAAGATATATAGATGCACAAAAATGCCGTTCTTTATATTGTTTGCAAATCCTTGTGAATCTATGGTTCTTCATGCAAAAAGACACCTTAATGTTAAAATTGGCAAACTATATGGGAATATTGAACCAACTTTAAAACAAATCATCATACTGACATGAAGGAGCATCCACCGATTCACTTTGATATCACCATGTCAGTAAGTTCCTAAATTTTTTTCTCATGGATCGACAACCCAACAACCTGCGGCAAACCTCCTATCGGAGAAAAAAAAAGGTGCATCATTTGCTCTATCAAATATTTCTTCCAGTAGTTATGCACTTCAAAAATCAGTTAACCCATCGGTCCCTCCAATATAACAAATACATCGGGCACCAGATGCCAAAGAACTCAATTTTTTCATCTCTTGCTGAACATACAGTAGAAACCTTGCTGGTAAACCATGGGAAAATAATTAAATGTTAAATAATTTTTAGCATAATCTGACTGAACAGCGTAGATCACCAATAGCTAAGAAAACATAGGAGTAATCTTGGCGAACATAATAGCGTTAGAAATCAGAATTTTTTACTAATTGCGTTGTCCAGGTGACCTAAACTTTTGGCCGGTGTGATGTGAGCTTAATTTTCCATTTAAGCTGGTTAATAAGCTCAAAAGAACTAGCCCGCAGCCCAGTGGAGTGGAGGGAATTGATGTCTATTATATTAAGCAAATAAAAAATAGCATGCGTCCTGAGGAGAGTGGAACAGGAGGCATGCAATGCGAGGCGTGTACGAACCTTGCCCTCGTTCATGAAGGCCTTGCTTGGCTGACTTATCGATATCGAGGTCGTCCTCCGTGGCCACGCAAAGGTACGTGGAGCTGAGTGCTCGTACACAGCTTACCGATGCGGTAGTGATCTCACACGTTGCTCGTCTTGTACAGCTGCACCAAGACCGACCGGGCATTTGCGACGCCCCCAGTCTTGTATGTCCCGTCGGGCTGGATTGGCTAGTCCCTATTGCAGAGAGGTCAACAAATCGTGGGGATGGCAGCAGGATGCAGTCAATAATCTTCAAAAAAATATCTCATTCAATTCACTTCCGATGGGAATTCCCGTGGATCGCAATGGAAGAACAACCACGGCCGACTGGGAAACTTGGGCAATGGACTGTCTGACGGGTGTTTCATCAATCACGAGTTCATTGTTGGCTTGTTGCTGGCCATGGCTTGTGCCAGACAGATTGAGCACATCGTTCGGCTGAACGGAGAGGTAGCCGAAAGCCCGAAAAAGATCTCAACGTCTAGGAACGTCCATCTTCCCGACGGCCATGTCTCCGTTATGTCGCGACACGTCGTCAATGTCGCTGATCATCTCACACGTCGGCACCTGCGTGGATAGCTCGCTGATCCCCACATCGTCAACCTAAGAGAATTTCTCTCATGGATGGGGTAGGTAGATGCTAGCGTCGAGAAATTTGTTAATCGTGGGCAATGTGAACCTTTTATTGAAGCAATCCAGGAACCACGGTGTACTTCGATTTCGTGATGGATTCGGTTATACAAGGATGTACGATCGACGACCAGCAGTGCTATGTCGAGCGACGATAATTGGGCCAGGCCCAGAGAGCAGGGCCAGTGGCGGAGCCAGGATGCAAAACTTGTGATGTCAAGCTTAAATAATGTGATTTTTTTAAAAAAAAAACACACTTGTGTATACAAATTAAGGAGTACATGATGGAATGGGAGTACCTAAAATCACACTTTATTACTTTATGGTACTAATAGACAGAAATACATCAATTTCAACGTACGTAATGAGACAATGATACAAGAAATCATCTCCTATTCTATTGCGCAAATCAGTCTTGATAATTTTCATTGCAGAAAATGCTCTCTCAACTGTAGCTGTTGCGACCGGCAGAATCAATGCTAGCTTCACCAAAAGAAATACTAGAGGAAAACTGGTATGCTTCTTTGTCTCCACTAGTTTTCTACAAAGTTCACTAACACCTTTCAAATTAGAGAGTCGTGAATCATCACGAACATTTTCAAGGAAGTTGTCAAGTTGGATGCTAAGGTCTTCCATCTTGCTTTCATTTTCAAAATCATCAGGATATAACCGAGCCATTGCTAGTACTTTATCTTTTTCAAAGTTAGAGAATGAATCAGAAGGATCCAAACAAGCCATCCCAAGTAGCAAGGTCGTGCTGCTCTCACTAAAGCGGTCATCTAACTCCACACGCAATAGATCAATAACTGCATACATGACACGTTGGTAGTAATTCTTATTTGATATGCCATCAGTTTGAGCTTTTCTCTTTGATATTGATCCCCGAGGAATATGCATAGCATTCATATCTGGAAGTTCAATACCATGTTTGAGGCAGAAATCATTAACCAGTATAAACATACCTTCCCAGCCCGTGTCCCTCATTTCTTGTAGCCTTCTTTTAGTTGTACCGAGAAATGATACAGCATTCACAATGTCTTGATCCTTTCTTTGCAAAGCAACGTTCAGCTCATTAGTAATACTAAGGATTATCTTCATCAAGTGCATCATGAAAACAAAGTCAAATGTCTGAATACCATCCAGAACTCCTTTTGCTTTAATCCTATCAAGAGCCTTCCCAGAATTTTGTGCATTGTCATCAATAACTTCAATTACTGAGGGAAACATAACAATCATATTCTTAAGAGAACTGGAATGGGAACCCCATCGAGTATCGCCGGGCCTTTTAAGTCCAAGTTCCTGATTCAAACCTCTTCCAGTTTCAATTTCACCCATTTGAAGCGCCTTTTCAATTTCTTTGGCTTGCTTTTCCCTGAGCATATCCCTATTCTTAAAGGAATTTCCTACTGTGGACAAAACAGCACTCATCCACTCAAAAAGCCACACCACATCCTCATGATTTTTGGCAACTGCAACTAGTGTCAGTTGAAGTTGATGGGCAAAACAGTGTATACTATGAGCAGACCTGGAATCTTCCATCACTAAAGTTTTCAATCCATTCAAATGCCCCTGCATGTTGCTTGCTCCATCATAGCCTTGGCCACGGATTCGAGAAGGGCTAAGGTTATGTTCTTCAAGCACATGATAAATAGCATGTTGAAGGGCAAGAGATGTTGTTTGAGTAACATGTGAAAGTCCAATAATACGCTCCACCGAAAAACCCCTTTTGTCAACATATCTTATAGCAAGAGCCATTTGTTCCTTGTGAGACACATCACGAGATTCATCAACTAATATAGCGAAGTATTCATCTCCTAGATCTTCGGTGATTGCTTTAACTGTTTCTTTAGCACAAGCTTCCACAATATCTTTCTGGATGGTAGGAGAAACCAAAGTTAAATTCTTAGGAGCATTCTTCAAAGCAACAGCAGCCACATCTGGACAACGTGCAACATACCACTCATAAAAAGTAAGGAAATTCCCCTTTCTCAGAGAAGACTCACTTTCATCATGACCTCGAAATGGCAAGCCGAGACTAAGGAGCAACCTCGCAATATCTATTGATGCAATTAGCCTGGTTTGGTACTCTATCTTAGCTTTCTTTGTTTGCTTTCGTACAACAGCTGCAATGGATTGGCTCTGGTTCATTAGATCGTCACATCTCTTCATGTTTTGGTTATGAGAACTCGAAGGACCACCAACATGAGTATCTAGTCTCTTAAGGTTATTCCAACCTTTCCAGCCCTTGGTTGAAAATACATCTCCACCACCATGGCCTAGACTTTCACTCTGAAACAAGTAGCAGCATAGACAAAATGCCGCATCTTCCTCTATACTATACTCTAGCCAAGGCTTGTATGTGTTGAACCAATCTTCATTAAAACGGCGCATAATCCCGCTGAAATCTGTTTGACGAAAATCGTGGCCTCGAGGTTGGAATGGGCCTCTCTGTAGGTAAGTTCTTCGCACATCATCACGAACTTTGGCTGTCTTGAATTGGGAAATAGGCTTTCGTTTTGCAGGATCTGCTGGAAGTTTGGATAAATCAACGGCTTCATTTTCTCTGGTTGAGAGTGGCCTTGCATTGCTATTAAGTAACACCCTTTCCAAAGCAGCTCTAGCATCATCAGGAGTTTGCACCTCATTTTCAGTTGAACTCTGTGAAGTTGCAGCATTTGAATCTGATTGCCACTTCTTCACGAATTTGTCCATTTGCAGAACTTAAGACCTGACAATAAAATGCTATTTCTATAAGAAAAATGATGCAAATAATTCTTCAAGAAAGAACAATCTCTAGTTTTAAAGTAGAAGATCTGAAGATGACAGCTAGATTAAGAATGCACTTTACATTGCTTGTTACATACATTTTCAGATGTTAAATCCCTCATTGACAGTCCAAACAATTTCAGATCAAACCAACTATAGTTTTTTAGTCATCACATCAGTACTGCATTACATAGAACAAAATTGCAGATTTAAACTAGCCTAATAATCTGAAAATTAGAAGCAAAAAAATGCAGAACTTGTATACAAATAAAAGGGGAGAGGGACCTCTGCCTGGGCTCCTGGATTACTAGATGGATGAAGACTCGTAGTCTTCACTCTTCAACAGGAAAACACTAATCTCGAACTAGTGACCGGCTGATCGCCAAAGCTGAAGGAGGGCAGTGCCTTACCGACGATTGCCGCCGAGGTCCGCCTGATTGCCTGAACGCTTTCGCTTGAGGTGGTCGTCGACGGTCGGCCGATTCCGGGCAGAGCGGCAGCCTCGGCGGCCCAACCCTCAGGCCGCAATGATCGCCAAGACGGCAAGAGTAAGACGACAATTTCGGCAGATTTAGCGATATAGTAGAACGGAAGACTTGGGGATTACAGGAAGGTGATACGGGAGCGGAGAAGTCTAGGCGTACTGCGTACATCGTGGGATCCGGAAGTTAGCGCTGATTCCGTTGCTTCCTTGTTCTATCTGGCCAAAAATTGTTACGCATAGCACATGACATGTGGGCCGGTGTGGTTAATTTCTGGATTACATGCATTCTTCCGTGAAGTACTCATAGGTGGGGTTAATTAACTTGCCAAATACCTGTGCTGTCGTTTGACAACACAGCCAGAACGTGGCTCCGCCACTGAGCAGGGCCATCCTCCTGGTGGGCATGGGCAACCTGGGAACAGATTCTCCTTGTGGGAGTGCGGGTTGGTTACCAAAAACTGGGAGGACTAAACTGTAAAACGACCGACGGACGACGGAAACCTTTTCTGCTTTATTATTATGTATAGATTTGTACTAAACATTTTTTACTTCGTCTTATGTGTAAAATTTAATGATCCATCCTTTGGTATACTTTATTAAAGACAAATTTTAGGCATGCCTAACAACATTAACAATGTCAACCCATTTAACTATAAAATTGATTCACATTTGTGAAAATATTCTAATATTATCACTACAGCAACATTTTCGGCACTGAATTGAAGGATTATCTTGCTGATACTTTTTGTTTTTATTTAAATTAGGATGTTTAAGAAAATATTTTTCTACAATGACTTCATCCATAAATCAAAATAATCCATGTCAGTGTGTAAGAAAACAAATTTCTCATAAATAACCTTACAGAGATTTCTAGAGTAGTACACGATTATTCAGTTTAGGTGTAAGAAATTAGATACTTCTAGAGTTTATGAAGCATCAACCACAATCTGTCCGCGAACACCCTCTTCTACTATTGTTTCTTGGTGATCCTCACTTCATGGAAAAGAAATTACCCTTATTGTTATCGGGGGATAAGTTGTTAGAACCAGCACATCTTGTGTTGTGCATAACATGCATAGATATTTAGCAATCAAAGTTTCATTATCCTTCATCTGATTTTCGCGTCAATTCTCCCCACATCTCTTCTGAAGTGTCGGTCACCCAATTGCCCTACCTTAGTACTGGTCTACTGGACAATGAAAGAAAATCATAAGACAAAGTCTTTCCGAATGCAGAGTCTGGGGGAGCAACCGGCAACAGATTTGACGCCATCGCAATCCCCTAGCTGTGAACTAGCGAAGGGTGACTCCCAAGTCCCAACTCCAGAGGACTCAAAGAAGTCATCCATTAGCCGTCTCATCGGTCCCTACAACAACTTGATAATTTTGTAGAGGAAACTATCAACCAATTCTACCATACGATCTTTGAAGATCAGTTTCCAATATTCCATTGATCTCACAAAGCCCTTGAAACATGTTTAACATCCAACTAGATCTGACTAGTAAAAAATCAATTCCTTCCTATTTTTTCAAACGCCCCAAAGAACTACTACACTCACAATGCAAAAGCTAAAATAATATTGACATCTTTTTTGACCCAGCTGTTCTTATTTGCAAGGATTTGTAAAACCGGTCAATTTCACTGCTTCATTTCTGGTGCCATTGGAATTTTGCAATTTGAGGCTAGACGATATGATCATTATATACCCCCTCCATCCATAAAACGATGTCTCAACTATGTCTAAATTTAGATGTATCTATATCCTTTTATGAACATAGGTAGTATTTTTTTTCTAATTGAGGGCCTAAAGCTTCAATTTTCATTTCTCAATGAAAACTGAAAATACAACAATGACCACCATATACAGCTAAATGTAGTCAATTTAAACGTTATACGAATATATTGTCATAGATATGTTCCCTTTTAAATGAGAATCTAAATTCAAAAAACTAGCCATTAATCAGAGTTTGAGTCTAACTCAACAAGTCCCAAAAAGATACAGATGTGAGTCATGTGTCGAGCTTGAATATGAATTCCAACTCAAACACCTGGGCCTTGAGCAATCAGATACCCAATCTTGTAGCTAACCTAGTTTTTCATTGTGTAGCGTTCTCGGCTAATCAACATGTTTTTCAAAAGAAGGCAAAAGGTAAAAACCCAGCCCTATCTAGTAACTAAAGAAGAAGGTGTCCACGTAATTAAGGCGAAACCCATACAAATAGAGCAAGCCTGCCCGAACACCAACACCACAAGGCCACACCTACTATCGCCGACAACACATCTAAAGCCACAAAAGGTACAGCAACCACACGGACACACCACAAACAATTGTTTATTCGACAGACCGTTGGCTTCGACCAAATTCCATCAAGTAAAATGAGCATCATCAACTTCTTAATCCCATAAAGCATATCACTTAGCAAGCTTTTTTTAAATTTGCTAAAAGGGTTTATATTGTGAGCGGGAACTGCCATTCTAACTCTTCTTGGGGGATTTCGTCCACAAACACAAAGTTTGTGGCTGACCGATATTGCTCACCATCATTTAGCTATTGCATTTATTTTTCTCATTGCTGATGGAAGGGAGGTAGTATAAGACAAGATTTAATGTTGGGAGCAACATTTGATTATAACTAGATGATACCCCGCGCTTTGCGGCGGACAATAATGTTAATTTATTTTATCACACTCTTTAAACCTGGACTCCCACAAACATTAACAATGAAACAAAGGAATTATCAATAGCTACATATTTGTATAAAAAAGTGGGATTCTGAAGTATATTATAGACAATAAATAGCACATATGCAGATGTCGAAGTTGTTGGCTATGTTGGTCTTCTCTTGGTGCATACATTGGGAGAAATTGGGTACTATTCGCCCATGCTATTATATGAAGTTTCTTGAAAGCCAAAAAATATATTATTTCGAAATTTTTGTGTTTCATGTGGCACATAAGAATTTAGCAGTTCACAGATGTTGGGCCAAATAAGCAATTAATTCATATTTAATCTCGCGAAGTGAATTAGAATAACTGAATAATGTAGGACAAAATTAGACCAAAGGCGAAGTGAATTAGAGTATTTTTTTTTTTGAAACCGTACATCTAGGGGAGAAAGAGAGCTGCAATAGACCAAAGGCATCTAAGTAGGACAAAATTAATAACACCTTAGTGCAAAAATACTTTGATAAGAAGATTTTTACCAAAATCTAGAGACCCACATAAATGAAAATATTAATATGCAGGCATAACTGTACTTCGGTTCTGGAATCCTAGAAGAGGGTATGATGGAAAGAGGAACCATTTGTAATAGTCCTTGAGTCCAAGGAAACAAATAAGAAGATACATCATACATGATTTAACGTAATGTGTTGAAACTTGATTAACACCTTATTACATTCTCAAAATGCCAGGCAGTTAGGTATTCCATGTCTGTTACAATAAGCATGGTAAAGAATACATGTAAAGATGCAAGCCTGGGAAGAAACCGATCTGCTACGTCTTTAGCATTTGCAGTTCTCAGTTGTTGTGTAGTACATGTACATGCGTCCTTGATACCAGCCTGTCAGCATGGTCCTGAGAATTAGTCAGCTATGGAAATTGCAATGGTGGTTAATTTGGTTCTCCATTTCAGCCAGTTTGACTTGCAAAAAATTAACGTACACTGAAGATGCATGCATGATCAAAATGGCATGAAAGGTCATGTTGTGGCAGTTGATATAAATAATTCTTACAACATAATTCTTTAGAGGATAACGTTCTGCACTTCCCAAAGAAGATAGCGTCTTGCTTATTTGATTTTTTTTCCTGGAGTTTTCAAGGTATCAAGACCGAAGTCTCAATTAGTGCTAACAAAGATGGAACAACCTGGGACAAAATAAATAGATTAAACACATTGATTTCGGAAGGTAAATACCTTACCAAACTTCCAGGATATGTGGTTGAGAATTTACTACTTCCTAGTTCCTACAATGGTTTCATGTTGTGGCAGTTGATATAGATAATTCTTACAACATAATTCTTTAGAGGATAACGTTCTGCACTTCCCAAAGAAGATAGCGCCTTGCTGATTTAATTTTTTTTTCCTGGAGTTTTCAAGGTATCAAGACAGAAGTCTCAATTAGTGCTAACAAAGATGGACATATGCAGTTGCTAATTTCCTACAACGATTTTCTTGTCAACCCTGCATCTCCATTTCAATCTAGACGCAACATGAATGAACAAAACCTAATCAGTTAATTCGCAAAAAAAACCTAATCAGTTTTTACAAACATTATACTCCCTACTCAACATCAGCATTGTTGTTTGTTCGGCTGTTCTCTCAGGCATTTCATCATATATTGTGCTTCCACCCTCCAACTCGTGCCATCTTACGATGCATGTGCTAACACCAGTATATCCTGTCAAAGTAGAAAAACGATCTTGGAAGTACCTTGGTGCCACAAGTACCTGTAAGGATGTTGACGAAAGAAATTACACCAACCTGTAATACATGAGGCTCTGCATCTCCATACCATACCAAAATTCCAGGATATGCAGTTGCTAATTTCCTGCAACGATTTTCTTGTTAACCTTGCATCTTCATTTCAATCTAGACAACATGAATGAACAAAACCCAATCAGTTTTTACTAACATTATACTCCTACTCAGTACTCACCATCAGCGTTGTTGGTTGTTCGGCTGTTCCCTCAGGCATTTCATCAGATATTGTGCTTGCACCCTCCCACTCTTGCCGTTGAACGACACCTGTGCTAACACCAGTAAATCCTGTCAAAATAGAAAAACGACCTTGGAAGTACCATGGCGCCACAAGCACCTGTAAGGATGTTGACGACAGAAATTATTCCAACCTGGAATACATGAGGCTTGAACTGACGGGAGCAGATCGGGTAGTTCTGTGAACTCGTGTCCACAACCGCGCATCCTTCAGCTAGCTCCACATGGCCACTGGGTTGCTCCACCCTCGCCTTCTTGGCGCTCCGATCACCCTCCTCCATCGTCAACGGAGAAGCCGAGCAGGGTGCCCAATGATGGTGGAGGACGATGGGATGGACCGTCCTGCTCTGGAGCAACATATTTAAAAGGAACAAATGTCCGCTCGGGTGCCTTTTCCGGGTACTCTGATGGTTCACACATTTATTTCTTGTTGCAGATCGTGGGGGGAGAGGAAGATCGCGAGCCGATGTTGGGAAATAAATCGCGGCGAAGATGAACAGAACTTGGGCTTTTATTAAGGGTCGTGCTGAGCGTCCCCCGGGGGATCAAATCCCCGATCCCCCGGGTCCGCAGCCGCCCGATCAAACTCAACCGTGCGCGCGTGTCCGTCAGATGGAGCACAGAAACGAGTCAAAAAGAAAGCCCACGCGAACGAGTCTCTGTTCCTCTCACGTGGGTGGACCCCATGATCCTACACCGCACAGCTTGCACAAAAAAAGCATATAAAAATTCCCCACCATCCCCGACCAAACTCAGGCAGCTCACAACAGCATCGCCGCCGCACCACGCCGTAGAGTACTCCTAGCACCGCACTTGTAGCAGCTCCGGTGCCGTTGTAGCGACGACGGCGGTGGACGGCTTGCGGCAGCTCCAGCGCTGTTTGCATCGGCGATGGTGACCTTCCGTAGCAACGCCGATGAACTTTTGTAGCGGCGAGGACGGCCGCATGTAGCAGTGCGGACAACCTTTTGTAGCGGCGTGGCCGGCTGTGTGTAGCAGCGCCGGCGACCTTTGTAGCGGCGCGGCCGGCCGTGTGTAGCAGCGCCGACGAACTTGAGTAGCGGCGCGGCCGGCCGTGTGTAGCAGCGTCAGCGGCATTTTGTAGCGGCGCGGCTGGCCTTGTGTAGCAGCGCCATCGACCAAATTGTAGCGGCGCGACCGGCCGTCTGTAGCAGCTCCGACGACCAATTGTAGCGGCGCGGCTGGCCGTGTGTAGCACCGCCGGCCACTTTTTGTAGCGACGCGGATGTAGCAGCGACAGAGGTAGGATGTAGCAAAAGCGGCAGCCTGAAGTAGCACTAGCGGCGGCTGAATGTAGCATCGACGGTGGCCTCTAGCTGCTCCGGCGTCGGCCCCTTGCAGCAATCCAGCGGCCTCCTTGAAGCACCCACTGTGGCGCTTGCCGCTCGTAGCACTGGCGGCCGCGCCTTGCCTCGGCGGCGGCCGCGGACAGCTTGCAGCAGCCCCCACCCCCTGTTCCGAGCATCGGAGGAGGAGTTGGAGCTCGGAGGCAGACGCGGCAGCGGCTGAGGGAGCCCGTCCTCGCCTGAGCTAGGAGATAGGCCTCGCTGGAAGCGCACTAGCTAGAGCACCCGCGGTAGAGGTCGGCGAGCGGGGGTTGGAGGGAGACGGGGAGGTTCTCACGGCGGCGCGTCGGCTAAAGAGGAACGGCTGCTGCGCATGGCGGCAGCGCGGTGCGCGACGGCAGCGTGGCTGTGCGGCTCCAATCGATTTGGGGAGAAGATAAGGAAGGAGCGGAGAACATGGGTGGGGCCCATACTCGCACGTGGAGCGCGAACGAGACGCAATCGCGTTGTGCCATCGGACGGCCACGTAGCAGGACGATTAGAACGCTGTTCCCCCGGGGGAATAACAGCGTTTCCCTTTTATTAAACCGGATTGAACAGTCTGGAACAACCTTTAATGGAGGTGCGCTTCTTTAGTGTACCACGCATTATAGGCAGCCGAATGGATTGAAAAAAAAACAGAAAATAGCTGATTTGGCAAATATGCTGATATGGCATAGCTGCATGTTGAGAGAAATATGTAAGTGGGGATGATCTTCTTAGTTATATAGGATTCCTGTAGCACATAGGCTGCCCGACACGGCGACAGGACACGAATGGGTGGAGCTTTGGCGGCTGCTTGTCTTCATTACCCGACCTTCGACCCGCCTAGCTCGACCGATTCAGAGCTGACCACGACGACTCGTCGGCTGTCGCAATCCTGCGCCGCCCATCTTCACCGCGTCGGCAACGAACCAATCAGATGGATCACACTGACTTGTGTCACTGAGCAGCGCGAGTCAGAAAGAGGTAGCGATCACATCACTGTATATATGAGCCGCCCTCGAATCTGGTATCACCTCACACTGCAAAACACAAGCTATTCCATCTCGAGCAGAGCACCGAGACGCGCCATCTACAGGTTGTCGGCACCGGTGACCTAATGGCTAGCCTCGTGTCCCGGCCGCGACGGAGCGTGCAGATGTACTGGGCGAGGAGGAGCTACCAGCGCCTTGGCGGCTCGCCGTCGCGGCACCTCAAGGTGGCCCGCCTCGGCGGCGGTGCCAGGCGCAGGACGCGGGCACCAGGCGCCGTGCGGCGGATGGCCGCGCTGCTGCTGTCGCCGGTGCGTCTACTCGTGAGGCTGCGGGACGCGTACGTCGACGCGATGCTAGCTCTGGCCGCCGCGCGGCCGTGCGCGGCGCTGGCGACGGCGAAGCCGGGGGAGCAGGGCACGCTCTGGGCGAAGCGGGTGCCCCGGGCGAGGTCCACCGGCGGGCGGAGCAGCGACTTCGAGCGGCGGATGATGGCGCACATCTACAGCACGCTCGCCACGCCGGAGCTGCCCGGCGCCGCTGCCTGAACCTTCGATCGATTCGCGGCTCGTGGGCAACAGTAATTTCAGTATGTCGGCGTCCGCGACGGACAGCAAGTGTCATCTGTGTGTGTGTGTGTTTTAACAATTTGCGGGGTGTTACAAGAATACAAGTACTAGTGCACATTACTATCGCTAATACAGTACGAGGATGTTAATATGCTTCTGAATTCGTAGAAACTGAAGTGAAGTTCACACATTATCTCAAATACTGAATACCTGTTGTTTTCAGTTTGTTAGTAGCAGACGCTCATTCTGAAACCTCCTGCTTTTCATTCTGCTTTTTTTTTTCGAATTCTTTTCAGGCTGCTCTTATCTCTCGTTCATTGTTTGTGTTTCACCTTGGGAAATGGGTCTGTCATCACTGCCTAGTAGATTTGGTTCAGATCACCAGCTAAGAGCAATTTCAATAGTGTAGTTAGCTGCTGGCTATAAGCCAAGTATCATGTCATCTATAGCCAATTTAGAGCCAACATATACAATAGTGAGCTATAAAAAAGTAGTACTTTATCAAAGTATGACCCATCTTTCACTCTCACAAAATGCCTAGGAGCATGTGCTAGAGCTAGCTCTTGCATAAGAGCCCACTCTCTCCTTCTCTCTCCTCCAACTAAGCAAAAATATACTATTTTAATCTTTATAGCCAGCTGACTAGGATTTATTGTACTTGCTCTAATGTGATAGCCCGTTAATTTAGTATTAGTCCGTTTCGCTTAAGACTACTCGTAGTGGAATTAACTAAGATAGTAACATAGAGCTACATGTATTGCCAACTAATTAACTTAATGATATAGCATGATATTAAATGAAGAAAGAGATGGTTGTAGTAACTAGCTATGTTACCATGACACCACACTTTTCAAGGTAGTATGGAGTATACATGCTAACTAATACTCCCTCCGTTCCTAAATATAAGTCATATAGTTTTTGGCACGAAAATTATAGAACACATATTGAGAGAAAATTACATCAGGTTTGGGCGAAAATACTGCTAAACATTCGACATGAGAAAATAGAGGACTTTTCAAAAGATAAGAAAATCAAATCAAATCCCTAAAAAAATTTCATACAAGTGGTGTGTCGCACTAAAGCCTATATTCTAGATTTTTTTCAAAAAACTATATGGCTTATATTCAGGAACGGAGGGAGTGCACTAATGCATGACACTACATCTAAGTTAGTATGCACTATAAAGATATTAACATAGAGTAGTGGCATATGTATGACACTCTACTACGTATATATTACTCCCCACTATGACTAGTCTAACCAGCCACTCATATTTCCGGGGAAAGAAGAAGAGATGGCAGAGTTGTTGGAGAATTTAGGGGTGCACGGTTTTCGCCTTTGGGGCTTTGATTTGTCGTCAATGAACTCTCCAAGCCAATTATGTGGGGGAGATACCGGTGGCGGTGGGGGAGGAAGAACTGAAGATGAGCAATCTGAAGAAGTAGCTTCAAACGTACACACATCTCATGGGATTTCAATGCAGCCACGGAGAGGAAGATCTAGAGACAAACAAAATAAATTTTTTATGTAGTTGCATTTCAGGAGTTTTCATAGATAATGTTTGTTAGCTAGCTAGCTAGGCATGCTCATGCAGAGCAAATGTAATACTATTAAAAAGCTAGCTATATAAGCACAATGACATGTTATCTGCAGTTATCGTATAGCTAATATGTATAATAGTTAAATATAAAAATGTAGTACTTTATTAATACATGGGCCATATTTCACTCTAATAATGTACCTAGTAGCACGTGCTAGAGTTGACTCTTGCATTCTCTTTCTCTTCTCTCCATTCCAACTAAGCATATATATATTATATTCAAATTATTATAGACTGCTACGACTTTATTGTAGTTGCTCTCGTAGGCTAGTTGTGGCCAAGGGGGACCACCTTCTCTTTCCTCTTCTCTCCACTTCAACTAAGCACAAATACTATATTTAAATTTTTATAGCACGCTGACTAGGTCTTATTGTACTTGCTCTTAGGGCATGAGCAATGGGGCAGTAGCATGTAGCTGCCCCATCCAATCCATCCAGATATTCGCTTTGAAGCTACCATCCAAACTCATCATCACTCAACGCAAACGGTAGTCTCTTCACCCACGCTTTGTCAGCTTTTTCTCTCATCCTCATCTGTACTACAACCTCTTCTCTCATCTCTCTCATCCTTTTCTGCTGCTTTTTCACGGAGCAGCGGCTTCCTCTGCAGGAGATCACTTGGCTCTGCAAGCATACGTCTTTTTCTGGCTTGCTTCCACTTTAGCTAATCGTCCAACATGGACCTGTGAGCCAGCGGTCCAGTATGGAGCGTTGGCCATGCCCTTAGTTGGTTAGTTGTGACAAGGGGGACCATTGCCCCCCCCACACCCTTAGCTAAAAGAAAGTTACCGTAAATACGTGCAATTTGTGTTGAATTACACATACCCAAGGATACACACACAGAAGTTGCATTCAAATAATACATAAGGTCGATCACCAACTCGATCACCACAAGCGGCTCTCGCCCGTGCTGTCACGCCCCGAGACCGGACCTAGACGAGGCAACCGCATATTTATAGACCGAGAGGTTTATACACACGCAAAGCTAAAAATGCAGGCTAAAACCAGCACATTAGATCTTGAGAAGCTCATAAACAATATTTTTACAATATTTCTTTACAATTACATAAGAATACACAACTAAGTTTTCTAGCGCTTCCCACCCGCTTGTCCTGCCTAATCTTCCGACGACAAGGTCGTCCGCTAATAATCTCTACATAAAAAAATGGGAGAGTTGGGTGAATACGCCAAGTCATACTCAACAAACCGATTATACACAATCATATAAATTGTAAAATAGAAATGCTTTTCTGAAAAAAAGTGCTAGAAGAGCATCTCTTTAGCCCTCTAGAACCCGAACACCGGAACATGATATCGATCGCTCATACGGATCCATCATCGACACGTTCCACAACAAGGCCATCCCTAGCGGAGAACTAAGTCAGTTGCATAGCTGAACTGTGACCGGTACAATATGTTTACCTTCGTAGCGGCGGGGGAGGAAGATCTAGAGAAAAATAGAATAATCTTTTTATGTAGTTGCATTTTAGGAGAATTCATAGATAAGGTTTGTTAGCTAGCTAGCTAGGCATGCATGCATAAAAGGCGGGGTAGAGCAATTTTAATAGTATAGCAAACAACTAGCTATATAAGCAAGATGACATGTCATCTACAACCTCGCTATCTCCTCCTCTTCAATCATGTATGTCTACTTCTTTGGTTGAGGCGAGCTTCAGCGCGATGGTGTGGAGCCTCGCCAACGCCGCTGGCCAGAATGCGCAGACGTCGCTACGTAAAACAATCACCTATTTTTCATTAATAGAAAATCAAGTTACATAATAATAAACAAATAAACCTGAAAACTAAGAATTAGAATAGGACAAAACAACCAAGTAAGCATATAGATCTTTAAAAGATAAAAAAATACATAATTATCTCTCATGCTCTTTGCATTCGCTGAAGCTAGCGGCTGCCATCAAGCTCCAAACGCCAACTAGACGCGTATTGGATTAGACACCAAGCCTCTACCATTATCAGATAGAAAAGGCACCATCGTAGGCAAATTAAATTGGCTAACTTTTATTTTATTTGTTGACATATGGCTAATTTTGGTCATTTTTACTAGCCAAACTTAGTGAGCTCTGAAATTGTTGGTGGGCTTATGTGTTTTTTTTGGTAGAAAGAAATTGATAATCGTGTTCTAGCTCTTCAATAATAACATGAGGTCCATAACCCAACAACATGTCTCGCAAAATTTGCGAGGCAATGATTAACCCTAACCTATGAGCAAGTTTCACTTTTTTTGATCACATGTACCATATTTAGTCAATTTTAAAACCAAATCATTCGGTATAAAAATAGCCTAGTAAGTTGTACATCATTTTTCCATGGATTCATTGAGCCACTTTGCAGAAACAGTAACCAAAAAAGGAGAATAGTGAGCTTTAGAGAAGAGGATTATTCAAATTTCTGTCATGTAGTGGTAGTTGGTATTGACCACATGTTGACCTCGCTGACCATGAGAAAGCTATGCCACACGGACATTCAGCGTTGACCTTATGAACTCAAGTTGAAAAGTGTTTCATTTGTTTTGATTTGTACTAAACATTTTTACTCCATTGCCAACTTAGCTTCCTGTTAATTATGTGTTAACTTTAATGAGCCATCCTTTGGTATACTTTATTAAATAGAAATTTAGGCATAACTATCAACATTAACAATGTAAACACATTTATGTATATTGATTCACATGTGCGAAAAAATCTAATAGTATCATCACTACAACAACTTTTTCAGCACTGAAGTGAAGGTTTATCTTGTTGATACCTTTTGTTTTTGTTTAGTTTGGGATGTTTAAGAAAATATTTTCCTGCTAACAGCCTCCTCCGTTAATCAAATAATCCATGTCTGTGTGTAAGCAAATAGATTTCTAATAAATAACCTTACAGAGATTTCTAGAGTATACGACTATTCATTTTAGGTGTAAGCTGTATGAAACATCAACCACATTCTATCCCCGAACCCCCTCTTTTTCTCTTGTTTCTTGGTTATGCTCACTTCATGGAAAAAAATTCCCTTCTTGATATCGGGGGATAAGTTGTTACACACCAGCACATCGACCCTAAATCATATGGTGCATAACATGCATAGATATTTACAATTAAAAGTTTGGCTATAGTTCATCTGATTTTGGCGGCCAGTTTCCCCACATGTCTTATGAAGAGTTGGGGCTCTCATCATAAAACCTTATGTATTCTTGTTTACATGTGGAAATCTGTCCTACATGTATTGGAGAAATTGAGTGATGATGATACTAATGAAACACAAAAAAAAAAACCACAGCTTCAGGTTTGCTGGAAAAAAAATGGAAAGCTTTGATTTTGTATTTATAATGCATATTATGATCACAAATTCTTGGAAAGACTAATGAGCTATCAACATTATTACAACTACAATGAAGGAAGTTGAGAAAATAAGAAACACCGGTTGGGATGAGCTTTGCGCATAATATTGTTGTGCCAAATATGTAAGATAAAACACCAGATATAGGTAGTTCGAGGGGTCGTGGCTGCCGTTTAGTAACTTATTATGACCATTAATTTCCATCATGAATATTCAATGTGGTGCTTGGTCAAATTATCGTTTAGTTTTATAATCGCTTTGCTGAAAGGTGTACTGAACTATTGAGGTACCATACCACGGTATATGTACCTCGATCACTTGTAGTATTAGGAGGTATGTAGAATGTGTGCATTCCTCCGATATGTACAATGGAACACAGGCATATTTATGCGCGTCGGGTGTGGTGCCCAGGCACAACATCTGCTAATTTACCTATGGTCTAGCTATTTTTCCTCCGTACATATTAGCAATGCTCTCTCTAATCCCAGATAGTAGTTGGTCTAAAATAGATGCACCTCCACGAACAAGAGCGCCGTGAAAGTGCAAAACTAAATTAACTGTAAATAAAATGCAGCAGAGAGCAAAGTGAATGACATGATGATCCGATGCATTGAGTGAATCGTGATGTTGTTTGTGGCTTGCAATGCAGGAGCACGCCGGCCGCATCCGAAGTTCTCGGCGGGTAGGTAAACGAATGCCCAAGCAGCGCCGCGCTGCCGTAAGCGTGCGCTCCAAGTCGCGCGCGGCACACGGTCAGTTACAGCTGTCCAACAGAAACACACACACTACACACATCCCTCTGTTCCGGAGACGGGCCCACCGAATCATCTCGATCCTCGCTCCGCTCGCCGCACGCCGCGCCGCCGTGCCCAGCCACAGCAGCATATACACTCACACGTAGTCAGACCAGCGACGTCACCCACCCTCCCCTCCTTTTCTCTCCACAAATCCGCACCTCCGGTCCGGAATCCAGCGCCGCTCTCTCCTCCAGCAGCAGGCACGGCAGGCAGGCCGCCGGCGCCGATCGACTAGCAGGTGACGTACCTCCGATCCTCCTTCCTTCCCTGCTCCGATTTACTTGCGCTTCCGGTTTGCTTGCTGCCTCCCGTGCGAGACTCACCGCGCGTGTCGCTCTCCTGCTTAATTAGGCAGAGATTGTGGTTGATCGTTTGGGGATGCGTTGCAAGTGTTTGATCGGTGTCCCTCGTGCTGTTCCGTGCTGTGTTGTGTTGGTGGATTTTGTTTTTCGCGATGGATCGGGCGCTTTGTTTGTTCGCATGTTTGCGTTGATGAGTACGTTGCGGCTGGATTTGAGATCATGAATGCTGGTAGCGGTTCGTGTCCCGTGTAGATCATGAGTATGGTGGGGTTTTTCTTCGATTTTCCCTGACATTTCGATCGGTTTTGGCTGCAGGCAGCAGTTGGATCGCGGAGCCGCCACCATGCAGGAAGTTCTCCTCCCGGCCCACCCCGTGCCGTTCGGGTTCGGGCCGCTGGGCTTCGTCGACCGCCGCCTCTGCTCCCCGGCCCTGCTGTTCCCCACCGGCGACGGCCTCATCCACGGCGGCTGCTCCGCCTTCACACCCAACCCCAGGGCGTCCCCGCGCGGCGATGGCGTCTTCTACCGCGGCTGCACCCCGAGCCCCATGGCGTCCCCGCGCGACTCCACCCCCTTCACGCCGAGCCCCAGGGCGTCCCCGCGCGGCACCGCCTCCACGCCCTCCTCCTCGTCCGGCTCCCGCGTCTACGACGACACCGCGGCGGCGGCGGCGGAGCACCGCCTGCGGATGGCCCGCTTCGCGCTGCAGTACCAGGACGCCGTCAACCGCTACCACCTCTGCGTCTCCCAGCTCGCCGACGCCGCGCGCGAGGCCGACGCGCTCCGCCTCCACAACGCCGGCCTCCGCGGCGCCAACGACGGCCTCGCCGGCCGCGTCGTCATGCTCGGCGGCAACCGGGGCCCCGCCATCGCGCTGGCTGGGCAGCTCCGACGCCTCCACCTCGGGCCGATGCAGCCCATGCCCGGGGCTCCTCCGATGCTGCCTATGGCGTGTCCCGCGTCCCCGGGTCCTCCGATGCTGCTGCCTATGCCGTGTCCCGCATCCCCGGGTCCTCCGATGATGCTGCCGATGGCGCGTCCTGCCTCCCAGGGTCCTCCGATGCTGCCTATTCCTCGTCCCGCCTCCCAGGGTCCTCCGATGCTGCCGATGGCGCGTCCTGCCTCCCCGGCCGAGAAGCACGCGGTGCTGCCGAAGAGCATCTCCATCCGCTCCACCGGCTACCTGAAGATGGCCAGGAACGGCAAGCATCGCGTGACGAAGCAGGCGAACGTCGGTTCGGTGAGGCCTAATCCCAACCCCTCCATTGCGACTCAATCGTGTCTGTTTGCATTGCAATCCATGTCGCTCACCTGTTCGGTCATTTGCTTGCCGGTGATCATGCAGCAGCGCGTGTTCGTGGGCGTGGACGGCGCGAAGCCGGAGGAGCAGAAGGGCCAGCTAGTGACGTCCACGGGCGGGCTGGAGTTCGAGGTGTACAACCAGGGCATGTTCAAGACGGAGCTCTGCAACAACTGGGAGGAGGCCGGGGCGTGCCGCTACGCCGACCAGTGCCAGTTCGCGCACGGCATCGCCGAGCTCCGCCCCATCATCCGCCACCCGCGCTACAAGACCCAGGTCTGCCGCATGATCGTCGGCGGCGCCCTCTGCCCCTACGGCCACCGTTGCCACTTCCGCCACTCCATCACCCCCGCCGACCACCCCCTCCTCCTCGCCGCCTGACCCGCCGCCAATCACTCTCTTCAGTCATCCCTTTCTTCCCTCTATCTATTATAGCAATACCACGGAACAAACACAATCCAGAAAAAGTAGAACCAAAAAATGGGAGACGGTAGATAAGGTAAAGTTAGATGCAAAGCAAACGGCACAATGTGAATAGAGCTAGTTGAGCTATTCTTATGGGGTTGGTCTGGGATTCTGGATCATGGTCTGCGACATAGGATTTTTAAGTTGGGGGTTCTTTCTTTCTTACATGGTCTCTTCACATAGCCACTGGTTACAGTTACATCACCTTGTTTCTTAGTTGCGTTTTTGAGAGGAAATTATCAGAGTAGTGCTGCAACTGAATTTTTATTTGAGTCTTGATGTTATTTTGGGGCACATCTGGGAAGTGTCCGTAGGCGACATCAGACTTAGTTGTACTGGTTCTGGACAATTGGAGATATGTTTTTGAGGAACATGTAAAGCATGGATGTCATATTCTCTGTTTCTAGTTTCCACTGCTTTGTTTTCTCCTCCGGCTCTTTAAGCTTGCTGTTTGTCTGTTCTAGTTCTCAACTGCAGTCTTTCAGTCTAGCACTTCAGTTATGTTGTTTCACTGACAATTGTTGGAATTTACTTGAACTTTTATGTCAAGGATTGATGCCACGTGTGTCTCTCGTTTCTGTTGCTCAGTTTTCTACATACCTTTAGCCTTTCATGTTCTAGTTCCCAGCTGCAGTCTGTCTGACTAGCAATGCATGAAGATCTCGTATAGTTTCGTGAAACTACGTAATGGTGTCTAGCTTATACCCTCCGGATCAAGATCTCGTTGGCCAACGCCGGCTGCAGCCTGCAGCTCTTGTTCTGATTTCTCTGGTTGAGCCTGAATTAGCTATGTGGCGGCAATCTTGGGGTGGGCTACATTGTGATAATTCGCTCCCATAAGATAATTGCAACCGGCCCGATTTTCCTGCATTAGGCCTCGTTCGTTTTATCACGAAGAGGAAAGGATCAGCCTGGATGAGGGCCCAATCATGGCCTCCCAGCCCTGTTAGGTAATTTTTCCAGCCCAACGGACCGGTGGTCTTCGTTTAAAGCATCACTAGCTGTGCCCTCAAACTGGTAACCCCTAAAGCCAGTTTGAGGGCCGAGAAAACGCGAATTTGCACTAATGATACAAAAAAATCATGAAGCTATTTTGAAGTTATAACAGAATATCCGTCAGAAAGAATATCCTTGTCAGATAACAAAACTCCATGACTGAAACTATGTCATGCAAATGTTTACTTTTGGCTCAATTATGCACAATTGATAATTATGCTGTGAAAAAACTGTTGCGGTCAGAAACCCACCGGCGGGCAGCGACTGGCAACACCGTAGAGCCGGGAACAACTAGGGCTGCGGCTGGCCCCAGTCCCTCAGAGCGACGGCCCGCAAAGCCTTCTGGTCACACGTCCGATGCTGTCGCAAGGGCGTACCACCCGACCTATACCCGGTCGTGAAGGTGTTGGATGATGCCTCGCTTAGTTTCCTCGCAGGGCATACACGTAAACGTTAAATACGAGCCTCGATCGGCTCTCGAGGTTGTCCAGTGAATCGGCTCAAAGAGCCGATCCACCCATGATTCGTACGAGGTGCACGAATATATGGTGGTCCCGCTTGATCAAGATAAAGCTAATGCGATCTACGACGATTTAGGGTTTTCACCGCATAATCGGATCATCCTACTCACGATTGGGCCTCGCGCTCGCGTACGGTGATCGTAAGCCGATCCTAGACAGGGCCTAAAAACCAACACGAGGTTGATCCCCGAACATCCCGTCTAGGGCTAGCAAACTCCACCCTACACGCCGTTGGATCCTCCAACCCTTTGTAAGGCCTAACTATTGCGGATATTAAACTAATCCTTGAAGAACAAGGAGCAACCGTAACGGATCGGATCTACTAAACGATGATCAAGCGGGTGCCGCCCCTACACCTAAGATAGGTGTAAGGGCGGCTAGATGTATAAGGGTTGCACTACGACAAGCATATGATACGAAGAACAATGCTAACCCTAACACATCTAAGATAACTACGTTGCTCGCCATCAAAAAGGCTTCAACACGAGCAACGCATGAACAACGTAGGTAGGCTTGTGCTGCCTAGATCGCAAGATGCGATCTAGGCGACATGGTGCTTACCGGAGAAACCCTCGAGACGAAGGAGTTGGCGATGCGCCGAGATTGATTTGTGTTGAACGTTGGTTGTTGTTTATTTCATAAACCCTAGATACATATTTATAGTCCAGGGACTTTCTAACTCAAGCGTGCACCTAACCGTGCACGGGTAAAACTCTGACTCCTAACCGACACGTATCCTACTATGGTACAGATACACGGGCAATTAGCCCAAACTTGGTACACAAGGCCGATTCACGTATTTCTTCCATGTATATCCTTCAAACCCATCTTGATCGCGGCCCACCTCTGACTCGGTCAAATTCTGGTGATAACACATGCCCCCCTGGTTTTGGAAATGACATTTCCAAAATCATTATGCTCTCTTTCGTCGGGTCATGTCGTGGCAGAGCAGAAACCGCCGCAGAATCCTTCATCATGATGCCTTGCCCCTTCCACTTCTCCACGTGGCCTGCGAAATTTTTCTGCTGGGCACCACTTCCTCGGGAACTGCTGTGGCATTGAATCTCCCCCGTATCCCCTTTATTTAACCGTTCGACCCAGTTTGCCTCTCCATCCCCTTCGCATTAGCACCCCCAAAAACCCTCCTGCGCCACCATGTCTTCTTCCTCCTCATCCTCTTCCGGCCTTTCCTATGGGTCCTCCTCCTCCCGCGAGACGCCGCCGGACATTCGCGCACTCGAAGAATGGGACCAGGAAGACCACGCCTCCTCCATCCGGTCCGAGGACGACAAGTCCTTGACCGGTGGGGATGAAGATCTCCGGTTCCTCGCCGACGTGGAACCGGAATCGGAAAGCGAGGATGACCGGTTCCCCGGGACGGCTGTCCCTCCTCCGAAGAAGAGGAAGAGGAAGACGACGACGACGACTCCCTCGAGGGCTACCCGCCGGCGAAACGCCTCCGCATGTGGTGGGACGACGACAAGCAGCGACGATGAAGAGGAGGATGAAGCTCCCGTAGAGGGCTACGGGAGCAGCGACGAGGAGCCCATCGGCAGTAGTGCCGATGAGATCTCCGAGGATGACGACGAGGGCAGCGATGGCCCGTAGATTAGGATCTACTAGTGTAGGCCTAGCAGTAGTAGATTGGTCAATAGACCCTTCTTTTGTTATTCCTCCTTTGAGCAATCGGCTCTTTCTTTGTAAGAAATCCTGTTCATTAATGAAGAAGTTTCCCCAATTTCATTTTGCCGATTTCTTTTAAACCGATTTTCAACGAGCCGATGGCAATGCATCGGTCTCTCATAATCCGCCCTTCATCTCTTCGACCACAGGGTGACTGCAATCTTGATCAAAACTCAATAAGCCGATGTCAGCGCATCAAGCCTTCATCCTTTCGATCAATGAGTTTGAGTTCCGCCGGATCACCACCTTTGACGAAAATCGCGGCGCAGGACTAGCCGATGTCCACCCAATCGGCTTTCAAAAACAGAGCATCCACCAGACCAGCTGCCCCCCGAGTCTCAGTCAAGGCGAAACAGAGACGAGGGCACGCCATTCAGACAAATGGACCTGGGTTAGATCATGTCTGAGAGAACTATTATGCAGAGCCAGCCAGAGCCGATCATCCCTCCTCCATTGAGAGTCGATATTGCAGATGATCACACAACGGCTCAGAAGTATAACTCCTCTGACACAGAGCTAAAGATCCTTGTGTTTTGCACATGCTACTGGTAGATCCCATAAAATTTGTGCTAAAGTCGATGGCCACGCATCGGCTTCGTCCCTCGCCTCGAAGTCGATGCCCGTGCATCGGCTGTACCTTGCGAGAAACCGCGTGAGAAATTTTTTTTACAGGCCGATTTTTCTATCGGCCCCCGATGTTTCGCTGCACATGTATCGCACATGTTCACCTGATTAGGTGCCCCCCGAGCCGATTCTGCCAGGTAACTGCTGAAATCGGCTCTATGATGAACCAAGGCACTTTATGCGAACATCGGCTTGATCAGGACCAGTGTGGACTTCTTCTAGCTCATTAGCCGACGTAACCCTTTCGCCCATTAGATTTGCGTTGAATCCAGGCAGAATGGATGGTGAGGATAATTTTGGCCGATTGCTGGAATCGGCCTCCACGTTGCTTGCTTGACGAAGGCTTTTGCAATGTCCCCTCACAAATCCTTGGAGCCGATTACCTGGATCGGCATCGCCACATTTGTCCATCGATGTTGCTCTTGTTACACGGTCAGTCCGGTGGATAAAACCAGCCTAACCCCGTTCTTTGTCACGTCGATGCGCTCGCGATCGTCCAAATTGATGCCCGAGAGTGGCTCTTGGCCTGATGTCTCCCAAACGTTCATGCCGCCGTCGAAATCTCGGCTGAATCATCTCGCGTGGACGACTTCTACTTCATCTCCATCCCACTCGTATTAGGCATTGGTGCATCGTGGATGGAATGCAACAGCTTGCGTGGATCCAATCTCTCCCTAGTAGGACAGAGCATAGGAGCTTTTGTCTGTCGACAATAAAGAACGTCGTAGGGATAGTTTTCCTTCCTACGGTCAGATCCACATTCGTAACACCTTGTGCGTCGATGCTTGGCCGTTGAAATCGCTCGTTGTTACATTGGTCTTGATCGGATCCGAGTCGGTGCGTCCCAACCGACGTAGCATGGAGTATGGCATGATGTTAACTGCCGCTCCGGTGTCCACCAACATCTTGTTGACAGGCTGCCCATTGATGTATCCTCGCAAGTACAGGGCTTTCAGATGCTTGTAACTTCTTTCTCGTGGCTTCTCAAAGATGACCGGCCGTGGGCCGCAGTCCAGTTGTGCCATAGGTGCTTCGTATAATCCTGGAGCGCTAAACTCCGTTGGAATGATGAAGACCATGTTTGTTCCAGCCGATGTCTCATCATCGGCTTTCCTTTGTCTGGGACGCCACTCTTTTCTTTGTGGCCGACCTTCTTCGTCCAGGGTTCGCTGAATTTTGGCAGCCAGATCAGGCCGTGCCTTCCTCAACGTGTGCAGGTATAACCTTTCAGCTTCCTCTAACCCACGTAGACGCTGAACCCTTCGCTTCTGGGAACGGCTGAGCCCATCGTGGCACCACCGGGCCGATGATACTTGTCTTCTTCATCATCGTCCTCTAGTTCCTCGAGATCTTCCACCCGAGCTGACTCAAGCATGCTTGTTCCGAGGCGGGAGAGGCCCTAGATGCTTGAACACGGACACGTTAGATGCATCCTTCTTCTTCCGTTTGCATTCTGGGCAGTTGCCGATTGTAGGCAATCGGCTCATTCCTGAATCCCAGCAGTGTCTGAAGAAGGTGCAGTCCCAGTGCCTATCCTCGTCGTCTTGCTCCCTCGACTTTTCCTTGGCGTGGCGCTTGTATCGCTCCTCGTCGTGATCATGCCGACGACGTCTCCTGTCGTCCCTAGCCAGATGATGACCCACAAGTATAGGGGATCGCGGCAG
>NC_061511.1:214913283-214999709 GCF_022539505.1 Lolium rigidum | reverse complement strand
TCCGATGCCGTCGCAAGGGCGTGCCACCCGACCTATACCTGGTCGGGAAGGTGTTGGATGATGCCTCGCTTAGTTCCTCGCATGGCATACACGTAAACGTTAAATACGAGCCTCGATCGACTCTCGAGTTGTCCCGTGAATCGGCTCAAAGAGCCGATCCACCCATGATTCGTACGAGGTGTACGAATATATGGTGGTCCTGCTTGATCAAGATAAAGCTAAAACGATCTACGACGATTTAGGGTTTTCACGGCATAATCGGATCATCCTACTCACGATTGGGCCTCGCGCTCGCGTACGGTGATCGTAAGCCGATCCTAGACAGAGGCCTAAAAACCAACACGAGGTTGATCCCCGGAACATCCCTGTCTAGGGCTAGCAAACTACACCCTACACGCCGCTGGATCCTCCAACCCTTTGTAAGGCCTAACTATTGCGGATGTTAAACTAATCCTTGAAGAACAAGGAGTAACCATAACGGATCGGATCTACTAAACAATGATCAAGCGGGGTGCCGCCCCTACACCTAAGATAGGTGTAAGGGCGGCTAGATGTATACGGGTTGCACTACGACAGCATATGATACGAAGAACAATGCTAACCCTAACACATCTAAGATAACTACGTTGCTCGCCATCAAAAAGGCTTCAGCACGAGCAACGCATGAACAGCGTGAAGCTTGTGCTGCCTAGATCGCAAGATGCGATCTAGGCAGCATTGTGCTTACCAGGAGAAACCCTCGAGACGAAGGAGTTGGCGATGCGCCGAGATTGATTGTGTTGAACATTGGTTGTTGTTTATTCCATAAACCCTAGATACATATTTATAGTCCAGGGGACTTTCTAACTCAAGCGTGCACCTAACCGTGCACGGGTAAAACTCTAACTCCTAACCGACACGTATCCTACTATAGTACAGATATACGGGCAATTAGCCCAAACTTGGTACACAAGGCCGATTTACGTATTTCTTCCATGTATATTCTTCAAGTCCATCTTGATCGCGGCCCACCTCTGACTCGGTCAAATTCTGGTGATAACACATGCCCCCCTGGTTTTGGAAATGACATTTCCAAAATCATTACGCTTTTCTTTCGTCGGGTCATGTCGTGGCAGAGCGGAGCTGCCGCAGAATCTTCCATCATTTCGCCTCGCCTCCCGGGCTTCTCTCGCACGAATTGATAATTTCGGCATAACGTCCTCGAGAACCGTCATGGCATTAAATCTCCACTACACTCCCTTTATTTATCCGTGCCAAACGGTTCACCACTCCATCCCCTTGCTCCGTTCGTCCACCAGCGCCAAAAAACCCTCTCCTCCCCGTAGCAATGTCTTCCTCCTCCTCTTCCCCCTCAGGCCTTCCCCTCCAATCGTCGCCGAAGAACAAGAAAGAGGACGACCTCCACTCCGGGGCGAACCCCATCTCCTCTGATAAGGAGAAGAAAGAAGGAGAAGTAGAGAAGACCAAGGCCTCCCCCTCCGCCGGGCTCCCGCCGAAGAAACGCTCCCGCATGTGGGCGGACAGCGAGGACGACGATGACGACGAGGAAGGAGAAGAGGAGGAGGAGGAAGATGATTCCTCCTCTTCCGCTGGGTACCCGCCGACGAAGCGCTTCCGCACTTGGGCGGACAGCGAGGATGATGATGATGACGAGGAGGACGAAGCTCCGGCCGACGGCTAGGGCAGCAGCGGCGAGGAATTCTCCGGCAGTAGCGCCGATGGCGACGCCGACGACGATGCTAGCGAGGAGTAGTTATGTAGGATTAGTAGTCCCTTGAGCAATCGGCTCTTCTTTTGTTCTTTCTTCTTTGAGCAGTCGGCTCTTCATTGTAAGAAATCCCAATATTAATGAAGAATTTCCCTTAACTTGATTTCGCCGATTTCTTTTCGTACTGATTTGGCCGATTGCTAATTTGATCACCGCTCAATAAGCCGATGGCAACACATCGGTAGCCTGCGAACCTTGCTCAAATTCAGACCCCTAAACTTCCAACCGAACAGGTCCAATCCGCAGTCACTGAGCGTAATGTTGGATTCAACGGTAAAAAACCCCTGAAATAAATGCCTGGCCTCATCATTAACCTCAGGTTTTCAGACATTTTCCCGCCAGACCCTTCTCTTCCAAATCCCCTTGGCTTTCAGGGGCTCTCTGAGACCATTGCTAACTCAAGCTGAGACGTAAAACCAACCGATTTCAACAAAATCGGCTCCTTATAGCAAAGGGTCCTTCAGGGCAAGCTGCCCCCCGAGCCTCAGTCAAGGCGGGAAAGGTAGTGAGTCAGCCCAATGTGCCGCCATTGGCCTCAAATCATAACGCAGAGCCAGCCGATTTCAACAAAAATCGGCTTCCCGCAGCGGAGAACCTTCGGTGGTGAGCTGCCCCCGAGCTTCTTCGATCCACTTCTTCGTCTTTGCGAGTCGGATCGGCTCCTTTCTTTCGGTGGATCTGATGCAACCCTCCCTTAACCTGATCTGCACATCCATGCTGCTCTTGGCATTGGTCAGGGTCATGATCCCTGAAACTTGCCCCAGCTGATACTGCGGACTCGAATACTTGCAAAAAGAATCCGGGGGTTCTTGAAGAGAGGATCTGAGCCATTAAACCACTCCATTGAGGAGTTCTTCCATTAGAGTCTCTCTTCGTGGCCCACTTCCTGCTCAATGCATCGGCTTATGTTGTACCCCTTCGAGTCGATGGCCATGCATAGGCTTTCTATCCTTAAGTCGATGTCTGCGCATCGGCTGTGCTTAAAAATTTTTGAATTTTTTTACGGCCGATTTATGTATCGGCCCCTATACTTCAATACCCATCATCAAAGAATATCTTGGGCTGCTGGGCATGTGAAAGATACTCCTACTACATATCCTCGTGTTTTATCCACCTGGGTGCCCCCCGAGCCGATTCTTTCAAGGGACTTGATGGTATCGGCTTTTCAGGTATTCCCTGTTGAATCAAATGCTGAACCCAGGCAGAATGGATGGTGAGGATAATTTTGGCCGATTTCTGGAATCGGCCTCCACGTTGCTTGTTCGATGAAGGTTTTGTAATGCCCCTCCATAAATTTTTGGGGCCGATCACAAGGATCAGCCTCGCTACGTTTGCTCATTGATTTGCTCCAGCTACATGGTTAGGCCAGTGGATACGGCCAGCCTAACTTCATCCTCTGTCATGTCGATGCGCTCGCCGTCGTCCACCTTGAGTGCATCGTTTAATCCTCGAGCAAGAAACTCCGTTGGGAGGATGAGCACCATGTTTGTGCCAGCCGATGTTTCATCATCGGCTCTCCTTTGCTTGGGGCGCCACTCTTTTCTTTGTGGCCGACCTTCTTCGTCCAGGGTTCGCTGAATTTTGGCGGCCAGATCAGGCCGTGCCTTCCTCAACGTGTGCAGGTATAACCTTTCGGCTTCTTCTAACCCACGTAGACGCTGAACCCTTCGCTTCTGGGAACGGCTGAGCCCATCAGGGCACCACCTTGGCCGATGATACTTGTCTTCTTCATCATCGTCCTCTAGTTCCTCGAGATCTTCCACCCGAGCGGACTCGGCATGCTTGTTCCGAGGCGGGAGAGGCCCTAGACGTTTGAACACGGACACGTTAGCCGCATCCTTCTTCCTTTGTTTACATTCTGGGCAATTGCCGATTGTAGGCAATCGGCTCATTCCTGAATCCCAGCGAGTGTCTGAAGAAGGGGCAGTCCCAGTGCCTATCCACGTCGTCTTGCTCCCTCGATTTTTCCTTGGCGTGGCGCTCATATCGCTCCTCGTCGTGATCATGCCGATGACGTCTCCTGTCGTCCCTAGCTAGACGATCCTTTTCATCTTCGTCGTCGTATCGTCGGCGTTGGTCATACTGACTCACATACTTGTTGAGGAGGTGATCAGAGAGAGGTCGCTGATATCTTATGTTCTTCACTTCTCCCTCTGTGACATAGCGCTTGCCGTCGTGGCGGAGCCGATCGCGTGGAGCGGCTTCCTCTCGTGTCTTTGCTATGAGAGCAGCTGCCCTCATCTCCGTCCTTACGCGAGTGGTGCCCAGGTCCCACCATGTTGATATTGCACGAGAAATCTGGCCGGCACCCTCCATGGTAAGTGTACTCCACCATGTTAACGGCGGGAAGGGGTGTGTGTCGACTTTCATGGCGTACCGGTTGAAAATTAACCGCCCTTTTTCTATCGCCATTTGGACTCGCCGACGCCACACCCTGCGGCCGTTGGTGGTGTGGGTGAACGTGTTATGCCATTTGCGTATGGCTTTCCGTTCAGCCTCCCGCACCGTAGGGATCTTGTGGCCTTCGGGTACCTTTATATGCTTCTCCGTGAGTAAGAGATCGAAAATCTGCTCGCTTTGGTCACGTCGAAGTCGAACCCTTTTGGAGGGTCTTGTGGCTTCACCCATTTGCAGGACACGGGGCCTGCCGCTCGAGTCCACTCAGCCACTGCTACCTCTCGATCTCCCGCAGCACCTTCATCCTCGTCTGCCTCAACCAGGGCCACCGCACGCTTGAATTTGTCCTGGTAAACATCTTGGTGGCGCTATTCATATGCTGACAGCTTCTACACCATGTGCGCCAATGAAGGGTAGTCTGCTTGGGAGGCCACGTCCTTGATCGATGATGAGAGACCCACCACCGCCAACTCGACTGCTTCTTTTTCACTTACGTGAACCGAATAGCATCGGTTCCTCACGGTCCCGAAGCGTTGGATGTATTCCGACACTCGTTTCCCCGCGCTTCCGTCATACTTGTGCGAGATCGGCAATGCCAGCCTCGGAAGCCTCTCGAGTGATACCGCTCGTGGAACTCGCTCTTCCAATCGCTTCCAAGTCCGGATGGAGTTCGGTGGCAGCGATGTGTACCATCCGAAAGCCGATCCCGTGAGGGACTCGCGCGAAGAACCTCACACGCAGCTCGTCCGATGCCGAGATCGTGCCCAGCTGTGCCAAATATCGGCTCACATGCTCGATGGAGCCGGAACCATCCGATCCACTAAACTTTGTGAAGTCCGGGAGCCGATATTTGGGTGGTAGCGGGATCAATTCGTACTCGTTGGGGTACGGCTTGGTATAGCCGAACGTCTTCCTTTTCGGCATCATGCCGAACCGATCTTTCGTAATTGTACAAATCTGATCCGCGGTGATGGCCGAAGGTGTCGAACCTCGAAGATTCGCCGGGTGGCATACTTAACCAGCCATGCTTGCTTTTCCGGTCCGAGCCAACCGCAGGAGCTGGGCTCGGAGGTTTGTCGGAGTGGCGTACTTAGCTAGCCACGTTTGCTTCTCAAGATCCGCTCCCGACGTTCCTCCCGGCTGTTCCGCAGGCCCTCGCTGTCGCAGCCTCGGTTCGAGAGTGCCCGTGCACCGCCAGTCCGGCACATATGCGCACGCGTATCCGTGCGGGATCTCCTTGGGCGCTCGGTAGGAATTGGTAGTCACTAGGGTCACCACCAATCTTGTAGACGACGTATGCCGATGAGTTCGGCACTTCCGGTGCTGCCAACGCGAACGGCAGCGGTGGATGGGACTCGGAGTGGCATCTCTCCTTTGTAAGTCCCCGCAGCTGGTCCCGACGGAGAATACCGATGGCTCATGATTTCCGGATCACGCGCGAGCGACACGCTCCAAAGTGTTCACCGTGCTCTCGTAGTGGCGGTGCAGCGAATGAGCCACCATGTAGTTGATCTCCTCGACGCAGCCGACCCGGTGCGTTCTTCTCGACGGGCGGACAGTGTCCACCCCATCGAGTGCGCTTCGGTGAGAACCCCTTCCACCCGACGCCATGGGAGCGGGTTCTGTGGAAAGAGCCGATGAGTTCGGCTTCGAGGACTCGCCTTGATCTCGTCATGCTTCTTCTTGAGCTCGTCGGCCGATCCTCGTACTTGACCGGAGTGCTTTCCGCCATCTCGGATGTAGATGGCGATGCGGTGGATGTCGAAGAGTAGTCCCACCGGCGTGCCGTGAATGTGTTGCGGTCGAAACCCACCGGCGGGCAGCGACCGGCAACACCGTAGAGCCGGGAACAACTAGGGCTGCGGCTGGCCCCGGCCCCTCGCAGCGACGGCCCGCAAAGCCTTCCGGTCACACGTCCGATGCTGTCGCAAGGGCGTGCCACCTGACCTATACCCGGTCGGGAAGGTGTTGGATGATGCCTCGCTTAGTTTCCCGCATGGCATACACGTAAACGTTAAATACGAGCCTCGATCGGCTCAAAGTTGTCCCGTGAATCGGCTCAAAGAGCCGATCCACCCATGATTCGTACGAGGTGCACGAATATATGGTGGTCCTGCTTGATCAAGATAAAGCTAATGCGATCTACGACGATTTAGGGTTTTCACCGTCATAATCGGATCATCCTACTCACGATTGGGCCTCGCGCTCGCGTACGGTGATCGTAAGCCGATCCTAGACAGGGCCTAAAAACCAACACGAGGTTGATCCCCGGAACATCCTCTCTAGGGCTAGCAAACTCCACCCTACACGCCGCTGGATCCTCCAACCCTTTGTAAGGCCTAACTATTGCGGATATTAAACTAATCCTTGAAGAACAAGGAGCAACCGTAACGGATCGGATCTACTAAACAATGATCAAGCGGGATGCCGCCCCTACACCTAAGATAGGTGTAAGGGCGGCTAGATGTATAAGGGTTGCACTACGACAAAGATATGATACGAAGAACAATGCTAACCCTAACACATCTAAGATAACTACGTTGCTCGCCATCAAAAAGGCTTCAGCACGAGCAACGCATGAACAACGTAGGTAGGCTTGTGCTGCCTAGATCGCAAGATGCGATCTAGGCACCATGGTGCTTACCGGAGAAACCCTTGAGACGAAGGAGTTGGCGATGCGCCGAGATTGATTTGTGTTGAACGTTGGTTGTTGCTTATTTCATAAACCCTAGATACATATTTATAGTCCAGGGGACTTTCTAACTCAAGCGTGCACCTAACCGTGCACGGGTAAAACTCTGACTCCTAACCGACACGTATCCTACTATGGTACGTATACACGGGCAATTAGCCCAAACTTGGTACACAAGGCCGATTCACGTATTTCTTCCATGTATATCCTTCAAACCCATCATGATCGCGGCCCACCTCTGACTCGGTCAAATTCTGGTGATAACAAAAACTAGGAAAGTAATTGGACATAATAGTGAGGCAACTTGGTGTTCCTTGCACTTGTAAGGGAAAAACATGAAGCTACATTTCATTTACAATACTATCAACAGAAAATCAGTCATAAGGCATGTCCTTATCAGAGAACCAAAATCTAGGACATGAATATGGTGCTATCATTCTGTGTATGACTCAGTAAAATTCGAAGAAATAATAAATACAATAAAACTAAGTTGTGGAAAGAAGTCTATTTTTGCCCATTTGCAAATATAATTAACAAACTCGGGTAAGTTTGTTTAGATTCACATGGAGAGACTCCCCAGCTCACTTACTCGAGCAAAACCAACCCAACGTCAGTTTGTGAGCAAAAATAGAACATAACTATTGCACGAAACTAAATACAGAAAATAACTCTATTGTGCCAGCTACGAGAGTCCGCGCTGGTGTCGGTAAGGCTCACGACACCTCCAGTCATTCGTACACGTGGTGTGTTGCCACCTCCTCCGCACTAGCGCCTCCGCCGCTACTTCCTGTTCCACCTGCACCGGTGCTAGCAGCTACAGGTGTTCCTCCTCCGGCTCCTTACTTACCCTGGCCATGGATGCCGCTAGCCATCATCGACCTCGGTGACGACGACTAGGCGGCGACCATGGCGTGAACCCTAATAGCTAGGGTTTTAATTATCTCTTTTATTTTAGTTTTTATCATCAGACTATGTAAATTACGTTTATTGATATAAATTTTTCGGAAAAATCCATATGCATAGGGTTTTAATTATCTCTTTTATTTTAGTTTTTATCATCAGACTATGTAAATTACGTTTATTGATATAATTTTTTCGGAAAAATCCATATGCATCGGGCCACTACGGCAGACGCGATCCAAACAGAGACGCGCTGATTTTTGGCTCGACCCAAACAAATTAAAAAAAAAGACACATTTGATGTTTAAAATGAATCGGTGCGATGAAGATGCCCTAATAGGCTAAGAGCATGTCTAACAGACCCCTTACTTTTCTGCCCCGTATAACGCTAGAATTTCGCCCCGTATAAAAAAAATGGTCGATCAGACACCGCTCCGTCTAGCAGAACCCGTATTTGACCCCGTATATTTGTAAATTTAAAACCCCGGGAAACTTCATTCATCATCATAGTTCGTCGATCATACATAGGAATCGACGTACCTACATACAAAATGCGCGATCATGGATCGCGACTTCTAGTCGGAGAGGTAGACGATGGTCGCCGCCTGCGCCTGCGCCTCCCGCGCCTCCGCCTCCTGCACGGTGGCGATGGCCGCCGCCCTTTCTTCCTCCTCCACCGCTTCCTTCTCGGCGGCGTCCTTGAGGGAGTCTTGGATCGCCTTCTCGAAGGCGGCGTCCTCGTCTTCCTCCTCCTCCTCCCCGTCGAGAGGGGCACCTCCGCCGCCGGTGCTCCCGATGGTCGCCCTCCACGCCTCGCTCACCCGGCGCCGGCGCTCCCACTCGGCGAGCCACGCCGAGAACTTCCGCCCGCTCATCGGCTTGAGCGGCGGGTCCTCGTGGTAGCCAGCGGCCGCCCCGCGCGAAGTCGATGAGCTTCTCCGGGACGTACAAGGCGCCGTCGTACTTGCAGGCCGCGCGACGGCTGCCGGCGGCGGATCTTGCATTGCCGCCGCCACGCTTCCTCTACGGTGTCCGGCGAGCGGGATCGCTCGATCCGCTCGCCGGCGAGGCGCCAGTGCGGCGGCGGGAGTCCATGCAGGCTTGGGGGTGGAATGCGGCGCGGGGGAGCGGCTAATTTCTCGCCGGAGCAGGAGGAGGAGGCGGCGGCGCGCGGCGGAGCTAGGGTTGCGAGTGAGGGGTTAACCCCTCACTCGCACCTGCGCCCACTATATGTACGGGGCGACGGGGCCGATTTCCTGGGCCCCGTATTCCGCCGAAACGGGGTGGCCCGAATACGGGGCCTGCTAGACGGCCCAAACCGCGCCTGCCCCGTATGTCGCCGGAATTTTACGGGGTGGGCGGGTTATACGGGCCTGTTAGACCTGCTCTAATAACAATCGTGCACGTTTGACATGAAACCTCAGCGACAAACAAAATCACGTGTGCAAGTGCAACAAACACAAAACTTATCCATTTATTATCCTGATCTCATTCTCAGATAGAAAACAAAAATTGCAGCTCAAGCAAGCTTAATCATGTCGATGCTTAACACCCCTGCTGCAGCTACAGTTCACAATAGGCCTTAAGCTTGTCCTCGTGGCGACCCCCCTCCTCGGACACGCAGAACCGAATGAACTCGTCGTAGTCGTACTCCCTGAAGCGGCGAGGGTGGCCGCCGGCCTCGTCGGGCGCCCGGATCACGGACCCGCCGGGGATGGAGAAGAGCATGGCGGAGTACCTCGTCACCTCCCCGCCCACGCTGATCCTGTGGAACGGCGCGTGCACACGGTCGTTCGACCACGCCTGCGCAGAGCAGCAAATCAAGCTAGGCGAAGAAAGATATCAGCTGCAGCCTGCAGGGGAGAGCAAAGTTGAGAGTCAACTCGACCGTACCCGGAGAGCGTTGCCAGCCATGACGACGAGCGACGCCGGCGACGGGCGGACGAGGATCCAGCGGCCGTCCCTGGCCTGCATCTCCAGCCCGTCCACCTCGTGCTGGCACACCAGGCTCAGCGAGTTGGTGTCCTGGTGCGACCCGTACCTCACCTCCCTCTCCTTCTCTCCGGAAAAGGTGCCACACGGGCTCGCTCTGGGCCTCGCCGTGCACCCCGAGGCCTTCCATGACCATCCGCCGCACCGTCCCCTCCAGCTCCGCCATCCGCGCCGCCGCGCCATGAACGGTCTCGCTGCCGATCGTTCCGGCGAGTCTTTGGTGCTACATCAGATCGGCGAAGCAAAGAAACTGATTAATTGACGGAGTGGATATATTACCAGAAGGTGGCGTTGTCGGCGCCGGGGAACATGAGCTCGGCGAAGGCCTGGATCTCGCCCGGCCTGTGCCCGTCGACGATGGCGAGGCTTTCGTATGCGTCGAGGCCCGGGAGGCCCCCAAGGTAGCCGTGGAAGGGCTTGCCGGGCCCGTAGGTGTTTCGGCGCTTGGCGTCGGCGGGCAGCGCGAAGAGCGGGCGGACGGCGCCGTCGAAGAGCGCCGCGCGCTGCGCCCGGGCGAGCGCCGGGTAGTGCGCGTCGAAGCAGCCGAAGGTGGCCAGCGCGTCCATCACCTGCGCGCGCACCGCGTCCCACCGCCCGGTCCCCGGCGCCGACGCGTCCACGCCGGTGAAGTCGATCCTCGGGAGCTCCGCCGCGCCCATCGTCGTCGGCTCCTCGCGCGCTGGCCGCCTCCCGATTGGTCTCGGTGGAAGCTGGTTAGATGGTCAAGCTCAGCTATGTCTGTGAGAATGCCACAGCGATGGGGTTGGTGGCTACGTGGGCCGCCACAGTTGACTCTGCGTGCGTATCAAATGGAAAGATTCCATATCCCCTAAAAAAGAATAACATACTGCTAGTTCAATCAGTGAGGAGAGACTGGAGAGGCCATTTCTAGTCCAATGGAGTAGCTTTGCCTTTTTCATTTGAATTTGGTCTAAAATCGATTCTGATTTCGCCGTGACACGTTCAGTGCCGGGAGAATGGAAAAGCATGAAAGAAAACGTCAAACTCTTCGACCTAAAAAGGAAGTCCAAGATCAATAGGTTAAGTTGGGAGAGACTATCTAGCTTCGTAGCCTCGTCGATCTACCTTGTCTTTCTTTGTATCTCTTTTTTTAATGTTCTGCATGTTCTCTTTTACCTGATGATGGGCATGTTTATGTTGTTGCTCTAGACATTTTACTTTTTCAAACTCTTGCATATACATCTCAATGCATTTTGGTGACATGACATGCTAATAAATGAAGAAAAAAAGTGAGGTGCTAACTAGCTATGTTATAATAACATCACACACCTCAAGGTAAAATGAGTCTACAACATAATAAATGATACAATGCATGACACCACATATAAGTTTTACCCACTATGAAGGTAGTAACCTAGACTAGTAACATGACATATGTTACTAGTCTAAATTACTCCCCACTATGACCAGCCAAGGCTACTTATAGTGGAGAGTAACATAAGGTGGTGACATGCATAAGTTACTAGTCTATGTTACCACCTTCAGACTAGTCACAATGCATAGTATCATATAGAAGTATCATGCGTATGATATAACTACATGTTACTACATCCATAATGCATAGTATCATGTACTAGTATCATAATCTTCTTACATTAATTGATTTGTAGAATCTCAATGCAAATCTGTGTACAAGATATATTTGACATTAAATTTTCTAGTACTACGTGCTATGATACAGTATCTACCTATGATACTACAATCATCTCTCTCATCTTTAATTACACTGCCACATCAGCTTTTTGCATGCATGAGATGCATGATACTACCTATGATACTCCCATTGTGGGTAGTCTCATAGTGAAAAGTAACTTAGAGGTGGTATCATGTAAAGTATCATTTATTAATTTGTAGACTCATTTTATCTTGGGGTGTGTGATGTTAAGGTAACATAGCTAGTTACCACCTCCATCTCTTCCTTCATTTATTGTTATGCCATCTCACCAAAATACCTTGGAGTGTGTGATGTTACTAGCTAAGTTACTCCCACTATGAGACTAGCTATAGTGCTAATATCATAGGTAGTATCATACATATTGGTCGCACCAAAATACTGATGTGACAGCTAATTAAAGAGGTGAGAGGAGATTAGAATAACATAGGTGGATACTGTATCATACGCATATCACGAGAAAAATTTAATGCAAATAATATTGTCCACAATTTTGCATTAAGATGCTAGAAATCATTAAGTATAACAAAATTATGATACACTCCATGATACTACCCACTATAGACATAGTATCATATAAAAATATCAGATGCATGATACTAATATATGATATTACCCACTATGATCAAGCTGAGCAGTCTAAAAGGTGGGGTAGAGCAAGTTTAATAGTATAACAAACAACTAGCTATCTCATGTATTAGTATCTACTTGTTTGATTGAGGCGAGTTGACATGATACTACCCACTATATAAGCAAGATGACATGTCATCTACAACCTCGCTATCTCCTCCTCTTCAATCATGTCTATCTACTTGTTTGATTGAGGCGAGTTTCAGCGCGATGGTGTGGAACCACGCCAGCGCCGCTGGCTGGGATGCGCAGACGGTGTTAAGCAAAACAATCACCTATTTTTATTAATATAAAATCGAGTTACATAATAATAAACAAATAAACCTGAAAACTAACAATTAGAATAGGATAAAATAGTCAAATAAACAGATAGATCTTTAAAAGGTAAAAAATACATAATTATCTCTCATGCTCTTTGCATTCGCTGAAGCTAGCGGCACATCAACCTTCAAATGCCAACTAGACGTGTATTGGAGTAGACACCAAGGCTCTACCATTATCAGATAGAAAAGGCACCATCGTAGGCAAATTAAGCCTTACCAATTGGCTAACTTTTTTTTTATTTCTTATGACATATGGCTAATTTTGGTCATTGTTACTAGCCAAACTTAGTGAGCTTTGACATTGTTGGTGGGCTTATGTGTTTTTCTCCTGGTAGAAAGACACTTGATAATCGTGTTCTAGCTCTTCAATAATAACATGAGGTCCATAACCCAATAAAATGTCTCGCAAAATTTGCGAGGCAATGACTAACCCTAACCTATGAGCGAGTTTCACTTTTTTCGATCACGTGTATTATATTTAGTCAATTTTAAAACCAAATCATTTAGTATAAAAATAGCCTAGTAAATTGTACATTGTTTTTCCATGGATTCGTTGAGCCACTTTGCAGAAATAGTGACCAAAAAGGGAGAATAGTGAGCTTTAGAGAAGAGGATTATTCTAATTTCTGTTATGTAGTGGCAGTTGATATTGCGCACATGTTGACCTCGCTGGCCATGACAGAGCTATGCCACACGGACATTCGGCCTTGAACTTATGAACTACAAAGTTGTATTTCATTTGTTTTGATTTGTACTAAACCTTTTTACTCCATTGCCAACTTAGCTTTCTGTTAATTATGTGTTAACTTTAATTAGCCATCCTTTGGTATACTTTATTAAATAGAAATTTAGGCATAAATATCAACATTAACAATGCAAACACATTCACGCATATTGATTCACATGTGCGAAAAAATCTAATAGTATCATCACTACAACAACTTTTTCAGCACTGAAGTGAAGGTTTATCTTGTTGACACTTTTTTGTTTTTGTTTAGTTTGGGATGTTTAAGAAAATATTTTCCTGCTACGGCTTCCTCCGTTAATCAAATAATCCATGTCTGTGTGTAAGCAAATAGATTTCTAATAAATAACCTTACAAAGATTTCTAGAGTATACGACTATTCATTTTAGGTGTAAGCTGTATGAAACATCAACCACATTCTATCCCTGAACCCCCTCTTTTGCTCTTGTTTCTTCGTTATGCTCACTTCATCGAAATTTTTTCCTTCTTGTTATCGGGGGATACGGGTTGTTACACACCAGCACATCAACCCTAAATCATATGGTGCATAACATATGATTTTTTATTTATAAAACGAAACATAAGCATATATTTCAAAGGTCAAGTTCATTAAGTGAAAACTTCAAGTTCATCCATGATGCACCATCACTACAGGAATAGCGCGATACGCCGATGGGTTCTTATACACCGACAACCAAAAGTCGGGGCCGTCGGTGTATGGCCCGGCCAGACCAGCATGCCAGTCCGACCCTCGGTGTAGCGTTGCCGTTGGCGTAGCGAGGTCTACGCCGAGGGCAGCCCTCGGCATATCTTTGGCCCTAGGTGTAGACAGGGCTACGCCGACGGCCACCCTCGGCGTAGACCATTTTTCAAATTTGTCTAATTTGGTAAAAATCATAACTAATTCATATGATGTCAGAAAAATGTGTATAAGGTATCAAAATGTTCAGAAAAATATCCTCTATCTGTTATGTCAAAATCATGCATATTTGAATCATGTACAATACCATGTTAACATAGTAACAATTCAAACACTTTCTTATATGTCCTCGGTTCCTGTTTTGCCCAGATGACAATTTAAACGAAGTCAGAAAATTCTGTGGAACCGCATAGCGTTATTTTATGTGTCCTAGTAACCACTCCAAAAGTCAGAATTGGGATACGGTAATTATTTTGAAAAAACGTTCACAAACAGGGCAATCAAGTTCGGAGTTCTACGACTCTTAGGGGAAATTAGTAGGAAACGGTCCATGACACCGCATAGTTTGTCAGAACGAGGCCATATTTGGCACGTGTGGGTCCCTAGGATGGGAAGCAAGGCTCCAGGAGCGGATTTTCAATCCGACCCATGGACGATAGTTTTTTCATTTTCGGGGTGCCAAAATGGGTTTTTTTTGTGAAGCTGCTACATGGGGCGCATTTTAGTATTGCGCGAGACCTTCGCGTAGTGGTAGGCCACCGCCTTCGCACCATATATCACATGTCATATGTGCGCGCTAGCTATTTGGGAATCCATGCGGCTTCCTGCGGTGTCCCGCCGAATCCGCTGGAAACTGGCCGGATTTAAACAAGGGGTACACTTTTCGTCGCTCAATAAATTCTGGGAAAAATGTTTTTAGGTCTACGACACATCACTTTATGTGCTAATTATTTTCTGTTTAGCGCGATGGTGAACGGGTGCACCTGCGAGCCCGGTACGGCCATACCGCATCTCTGTGGGGCCGTTTTGGCCAAATGTCAATTTAAACGAACTCAGGAAATCCCGCGGAGGCGCATGGCGTCATTTTATGTATCCTAGTAACCACTCTAAAAGGCAGATATTATTTCAGAAAACCCTTCACAAACAGAGCTATCACGTCCGGAGTTCTATGGCTTTTAGGGCAAATGAGTACAGGAAACGACTTGTGACACCGCATAGTTTGTCGGAACGATGCCATATTTGGCACGTGTGTGGTCCCTGGGATGGGAGGCAAGGCCTCGGGAGCGGATTTCCAATCCGACCTACGGGCGATGGTTTTTTCATTTTTGGGGTGTCAAAACTGGTTTTATTTTTGAAGCAGCTACATGGGGCGCATTTTAGTATTGCGCGAGACCTCCGTGTAGTGGTAGGACACCACATCCGCACCACATATCACATGCCATATGTACGCGCTAGGTATCTGCGAATCCCGGCGGCTTCCTGCGGTGTCCCGCCGAATCGGCTGGAAACTGACCGGATTTAAACTAGGGGTATACTTTCCGTCATTCAATAAATTCCGCAAAAAATGTTTTTTGGTCTATGACACATCACTTTATGTGATAATTGTTTTCCGTTTAGCGCGATGGTGAACAGGTGCACCAGCGCGTCCGGTACGGCCTTACCACATCTCCGTGGGGGCCCGTTTTGGCAAAATGGCAATTTAAACGAAGTCAGAAAATTCCGCGGAGCTGCATGACATCATTTTATGTGTCCTAGTAACCACTCCAAAAGTCGGAATTAGGATACGCAAATTATTTTGGAAAACCTTTCACAAACAGAGCTATCACGTCCGAAGTTCTATGACTTTTAGGGCAAATGAGTGCGAAACGGCATGTGACACCGCATAGTTTGTCGGAACAAGGCCATATTTGGCACGTGTGGTCCCTGGGATGGGAAGAAAGACCCTGGTAGTGGATTTCCAATCCGACCCATGGGCAACGATTTTTTCATTTTCGGGGTGTCAAAACGGGTTTTTTTGCGAAGCAGCTACATGGGCGCATTTTAGTATTGCGCGAGACCTCCGCGTAGTGGTAGGACACCGCCTCCGCACCACATATCACATGTCATATGTGCGCGCTAGGTATCTGGGAATCCCTGCGGCTTCCTGCGGTGTCCCGCCGTATCGGCTGGAAACTGACCGGATTTAAACTAGGGGTACACTTTCCATCACTCAATAAATTCCGCAAAAAATGTTTTTATGTCTAAGACAAATCACTTATTGTGCTAATTTGTTTCCGTTTAGCGCGATGGTGAACCGGTGCACCAGCGCGGCCGGTACGACCATACCGCATCTCCGTGGGGCCCGTTTTGGCCAAATGGAAATTTAAACGAAGTCAAAAAAATCCCGTGGAGCCGCATGGCATCATTTTATGTGTCCTAATAACCACTCCGAAAGTCGGAATTAGGATACGGCAATTATTTTGGAAAACCCTTCACAAACAGGGCTATCACATCCAGAGTTCTATGGCTTTTAGGGCAAATGAGTAGGAAACTGCCTGTGACACCGCATAGTTTTTCGGAACGAGGCCATATTTGGCACGTGTGGTCCCTGGGATGGGAAGCAAGGCCCCGGGAGCAGATTTCCAATCCGACCCATGGGCGATGGTTTTTTCATTTTCGGGGTGTCAAAACGGGTTTTTTGTGAAGCACCTACATGGGGCGTATTTTAGTATTGCGCGAGATCTCCGCGTAGTGGTAGGACACCGCCTCCGCACCACATATCACATGCCATATGTGTGTGCTAGGTATCTGGGAATCCTTGCGGCTTCCTGCCGAATCCCGCCGAATCCGCTGAAAACTGACCGGATTTGAACTAGGGGTGTAATTTCCGTCGCTCAATAAATTCTGCAAAAAATGTTTTTAGGTATATAACACATCACTTTTTAGGTTCAAATGATGATGTGGATGTTATATTTAGATTCCTCTCATTTTTTCTGATCGATTTAGACATATTAATTGTGGAATTTTGATTTTCCGATATAAAGATATTAATTATTTCATATTAAATAAAAAAGACCAAAAATAAAATCATTTTATTGTTATTTAAATTCAATATTATTATTACTTATATATTCATTGTTGTCTACTTAAGTAATTGTTTGGAATTCAAAAATAAAGAGGTGTGACATCATGGTCCAATGGTTAATAGGGTTGATATGCTATTATTATCAGCAAGGTGTCAATTTTTTAATGGAAAATCATCTGAATGGAAGCAAGAAGTTAAGCGTGTTGAGGCTAGAGTAGCGTGGGGATGGGTGACCGATTGGAAAGTTTAACCATGATTGTAATTTGACCAAAGATTAAGTGTACTTAGAGTTAAAAATGTCTTGGTGAAAGATAAACAAGTAAAAAAAGAAAAAAATGGTGTAAAATAAATTAAAATTTGAAAAAACTTAAAACTATATGCCGAGGGTTTTGTCGTCGACATAGCCAAAAAATATTTTTTCCGATTTTTTTTGGATTTTTTTTTGAAAACAGAAATTTGAATTTTTAAAATTCGTATGCCGACGGTTTTTCCATCGGTGTAGCGTCCTACGCCAAGGGCCGGGCTACGCCGACGATAATAATGACTCTGCCGAGGGAGGTAGTCGCCGAGGGCAGCCCTCGGCGTAGCCTATGCCGACGGCCAAAATAGACTACATCGAGGGGTCCCGGCCCTCGGCATATTGGTCCATTCCTGTAGTGCATGAATATGAACCTTTCAAGTCAAATGAGTCCTTCGTAACTCGTAAGCTACGCTAGCTCTAATTCACAAGTAAGTTATGTTACAGAAATAGAGTATAAAAATGTGTGATCAGCATTTCCATGGTATTATTTTGGAAGTACAAATTACAAGTAAAGTTAGAGTATCATAAAATATTTTCCGAGATGAATATGCATATATGATTATGGATTTTTGAACTAAACAAAGACAATACTAACAATCGAAGTTTTGATTTTTTTTTTCAACGTAGGTTCAAAATACGTGGAGATTGAGGAAACCATGGCCTTTGATTTAATTTTCAACGTAGGTTCAAAATTAGATAAATGAGAAAGTTATGATGCCAAATCTAGGAGTGCATGGAGTACTACATTCACGCAAACTCAAATGTTTGAAAATTGATTGAAGTGCATACTCGGATCAGAGGCCGGCCAAAAAACATACTACATTCACGCAAACTCAAATGTTTGAAAATTGATTGAAGTGCATACTCGGATCAGAGGCCGGCCAAAAAACATAAAAGCCCCCATTGACCATTAATGTATAGTAAATTCCACTTTTTTTAATCGCGCAAGGTGCATTTGTGACAACTATTACCTCATTTAGTGTAATTTCTATTGAAATATTTCATGCGGGAAACCTTGAACATGGTTTAAACGGAAGGCTCGAAATGAGCCCGGCTTTGAATTAACGAAGCCATCAACCGGTCAGGAGTTACATCATGAGTTACAACACACACATAGCGGAAACTGAAAACTAACAACAGAAGATAACACAAAGAGCGAAGCCAAGCGCCAGGTTGAGGGAGCCTTGTCTTCTGTTGCACCGGAGCGAGCATGTCGTAGTCCACGCCAACAAACCTCCTTCGTCCCAACACAACATCACAAGGGGAACTTGACGACGGGCTAGCAACCTAGCAGAACTTGAGGAACCAAAGGGGAGGGGGACTTGCGGCGACGCCTCCAAGAAGGTACATGGCACACGAATGCGTCAACGTCATCGGCAATGACCAGTTGGTCCCTGCAGAGCTTTCACCCAGACCCGAACCACCACCCCTCGAGCTCGGGTTAGGTCCAGACCAGAAACACCACATCTTCCAATGGCATTGGGATAGGCATACCGGCCAAAACTGCGACCAGACTCCGACCTAGCAAAGCCCCCCCCCCCCCCCCAAGGCACTAGGCGAGTCGTCAGCTACCGAAGCAAGGCCGTGTATAAGCAGCCAGGCCGATGCGATGCGAGGGCTGGGACACCAATGAAAGATCAAATGGTGATCCACATGACACTACAAGAGAAGCTCGCCTGAAGCGAGGCCAACAAGATTAGCAGGTTGAGGCGAAGGGACGGAAACCATCAGTTCGAAGTGGGGGATCCACATCGGGACGCCTTCAACAAGGGAACGACACCTGAAAGGTGACACCGTCACCGGCAATGGCAAGGCCATGCGTAGCTTTCGCCAAGATCCCTGATACGTCCAATTTGCATCACTATTTTATATCATAATTTGCTGTTATTCATTGATATATTTCATATTTGGAGATGATACTTATGTTATTTCATCTATTTTGCATGTTTCATGATTATTGGAGAATCGCGCACCGGAGCCAGGATTCTGCTGGAAAAAGCACCGTCAGAATGCAATATTTCGGAAGATCAACAGTTGACGGAAATTATATGAAAAATCCTATTTTTCCAGATGACGAAGGGAGCCAGAAGGGGGAGCCGAGGGGACCCGAGGTGGGCCCACCTCATAGGCCGGCGCGGCCCAAGGCCCGGCCGCGCCGCCCTGTGAGGAGGGGGCCCACAGCCCCCTCTCGCCTCCTTTTCTTCGCGTACGCCTTCGTCCCAAAAACCTAAGCTCCAGGGGTACATCGCGAAGAGTCACAGCCGCCTCTGCGGGGCGGAGAACACCAGAGAGAAAAGAGCTCTCCGGCAGGCTGAGATCCGTCGGGAAAATTCCCTCCCGGAGGGGGAAATCGACGCCATCGTCACCGTCATCGAGCTGGACATCATCTCCATCACCATCATCATCATCTTCATCATCATCACCGCCGTCTCCACCGCTGCACGCCGTCACCGCTGTAACAATTTGGGTTTGATCTTGATTGTTTGATAGGGGAAACTCTCCCGGTGTTGATTTCTACTTGTTATTGATGCTATTGAGTGAAACCGTTGAACCAAGGTTTATGTTCAGATTGTTATTCATCATCATATCACCTCTGATCATGTTCCATATGATGTCTCGTGAGTAGTTCGTTTAGTTCTTGAGGACATGGGTGAAGTCTAAATGTTAGTAGTGAAGTATGGTTGAGTAATATTCAATGTTATGATATTTAAGTTGTGGTGTTATTCTTCTAGTGGTGTCGTGTGAACGTCGACTACACGACACTTCACCTTTATGGGCCTAGGGGAATGCATCTTGTACTCGTTTGCCAATTGCGGGGTTGCCGGAGTGACGAAACCCGAGCCCCCGTTGGTATATCGATGCAGGAGGGATAGCGAGGATCTCGAGTTTAAGGCTGTGGTTAGATTTATCTTAATTACTTTCTTGTAGTTGCGGATGCTTGCAAGGGGTATAATCACAAGTATGTATTAGTCCTAGGAAGGGCGGTACATTAGCATAGGTTCACCCACACAACACTTATCAAAACAATGAAGATTAATTAGCCGTATGTAGCGAAAGCACTAGACTAAAATCCCGTGTGTCCTCGAGAACGTTTGGTCATTATAAGTAAACAAACCGGCTTGTCCTTTGTGCTAAAAAGGATTGGGCCACTCGCTGCAATTATTACTCTCGCACTTTACTTACTCGTACTTTATTCACTGTTACATCAAAACCCCCGAATACTTGTCCGTGAGCATTTACGATGAATCCTTCATCGAAACTGCTTGTCAACACCTTCTCGCTCCTCGTTGGGATCGAAATTCTTACTTATCGAAGATACTACGATACACCCCCTATACTTGTGGGTCATCAAGACTATTTTCCGGCGCCGTTGCCGGGGAGTGAAGCGCTATTGGTAAGTGGAATTGGTAAGGGAAATTTCTACTTGTTTGTGCTGATTTTATTTCTGCCTCGTTGCTATAATTCATTATGGAGAGATCTTCTCTTGCGTGTTTATTTGGGAAATCTACTACTACCGCAAAGGTAGTGGATGAGGCGCCGAGTAAGGAAGAAATACCATACAAAATACCTATGAAAATTATTGAACGTGTAGTGGATAACCAGTTATACGAGGGATGGAACTGTCCACCCCGGAGATCATTTACTTGTTCTTACATGAATTATGCGGTTTATTCAAGTGTGCAGGTATTGCTATGGATGAAGTGAGGAAGAAACTATTCTCTATATCGATGTCTGGTAAAGCGGCGCATTGGTATAAATTACTGGATAATGGGGATTCTCTTGAATGGAATGATATTGTGCCCCGGTTTTATTCTAAGTTCTATCCTCCAAGTGAGATTCACAAAGATCGGAATCGCATATATAATTTTTGGCCTCATGAAGGAGAGAGTATTGCCCAAGCGTGGGGGAGATTGAAGTCTTTAATGCTCAAATGCCCCATTCATGAGCTTCCCGGTAATATTATTATTGATAATTTCTATGCAAGACTTTCTTTTCAAGACAAGACCTTGCTGGATACTTCTTGTTCTGGATCATTTACACGCAATAAGGAAGAGTTTAAAAGGGACCTTCTTAATCGGATCCAAGAAAATACTGAAGGATGGGAGAACGACAAGGATAGAGAATCAGGTATAAATTATGATTATAAATGCATTGAAGCTTTTATGGATACTGATAAATTTCGTAATATGAGTGCTACTTATGGTCTTGATTCTCAAGTTGCTTGCAAATCTTTATAAAGCTTTTGCTTCTCATTATGAATTGCCTAAGAAGAACTTTGATAAGTATCATGAACCGTATAAAGATAAAATTGATTCATCTATAAATAAATGTGTTGTAGTTGAAACTGTTGATCATGTTATTCCTGAAGCTTATATTGAAAAAACTCCTTTCCCTGCTAAAATGAAGGAGTACTCTGTTATAAATAGTGCGGTTCATAAAAGTGAAAAGAAACCTATAGAATCTGAAGAACAAATAAAAGTTGAACCTGCTGTTGCAATTGTTAAAGATCTTGTGACTGAAAATGTAGAAGATGGTCATATTATTTTCTGTGAAGATGCTTCTAATATTGTTTCGCATCCTAATAAGTCTAGGAAAACTAGTGTTCCTATGCTATCTATTAGAATTGGTGATCATTGTTATTATGGTTTATGTGATATTGGTGCAAGTATTAGTGCTATTCCTTATGAGCTTTACACGGAGATTATGCACGAAATTGGTTCTTGTGAACTTGAAGATATTGATGTGGTTAAGAAGGTCCCTTTTAAACTCTTCCTGGACCACCACAACTGAAATATGCTTGGCTCTACAACTGAAATATGTTCGGCTCATGGGAATTCAACCCGCGACGCCGAGCGGGTTAACTGGCGATGTGGCCTACCTCAACGCCATGTTAGTCGGTCACCTCTTCGACAACTACGACACCGCGGACGAGAACAAAGATAGGGAGGAAGACGAAGATGGTGAGTGCAACAACGGTGGGCAACCCGATCTGCCTATCATAAACCTTGAGATCCAGCCGCCAGAGCTGACCGAGGATGAACCCATCGAGCTCGCCAAAGTTCGCCAAGTGGCAGGTCCTTGCCACCTAGCTACAAGAGTCCGCGCTGGCGTTGGTAAGGCTCGCGACACCTCCGTACACGCGGTGTGTCGCCACCTCCTCCGCACTAGCGCCACCGCCGCTACTTCCTGTTCCACCTGCGTCGGCGCTAGCAGCTACAGGTGTTCCTCCTCCGGCTCCTTACTTACCCTAGCCATGGATGCCGCTAGCCATCATCGACCTCGGTGACGACGACTAGGTGGCGGCCATGGCGTGAACCCTAATAGCTAGGGTTTTAATTATCTCTTTTATTTTAGTTTTTATCATCAGACTATGAAAATTACGTTTATTGATATAAATTTTTCGGAAAAATCCATATGCGTTGGGCTACTACGGCATACGCGATCCAAACAGAGACGCGCTAATTTTTGGCTCGACCCAAACAAATTAAAAAAAGACACATTTGATGTTCAAAATGAATCGGTGCGATGAAGATGCCCTAATAGGCTAATAACAATCGTGCACGTTTGACATGAAACCTCAGCGACAAACAAAAATCACGTGTGCAAGTGCAACAAACACAAAACTTATCCATTTATTATCCTGATCTCAGATGGACAACAAAAATTGCAGCTCAAGCAAGCTTAATCATCTCGATGCTTAACACCCCTGCTGCAGCCTGCAGCTACACTCCACAATAGGCCTTAAGCTTGTCCTCGTGGCGACCCCCCTCCTCGGACACGCAGAACCGAATGAATTCGTCGTAGTCGTAGTCCCTGAAGCGGCGAGGATGGCCGCCGGCCTCGTCTACGAGCTCGTCGGGCGCCCGGATCATGGACCCGCCGGGGACGGAGAAGAGCATGGCGGAGTACCTCGTCGCTTCCCCGCCCACGCTGATCCGGTGGAACGGCGCGTGCACACGGTCGTTCGACCACGCCTGCATGCGCAGAGCAGCAAATCAAGGTGAGGAAAGATCGGCTGCGCAGGGGAGAGCAAAGTTGAGAGTCAACTCGTACCCGGAGAGCGTTGCCGGCCATGACGACGAGCGACGCCGGCGACGGGCGGACGAGGATCCAGCGGCCGTCCCTGGCCTGCATCTCCAGCCCGTCCACCTCGTGCTGGCACACCAGGCTCAGCGAGTTGGTGTCCTGGTGCGACCCGTACCTCACCTCCCTCTCCTTCTCGTCGGCGGTGGGCGCCCCGTACTCTGACACCCGGAACAGATGCCACATGGGCTCGCTCTGGGCCTCGCCGTGCACCCCGAGGCCTTCCATGACCATCCGCCGCACCGTCCCTTCAAGCTCCGCCATCTGCGCCGCCGCGCCATGAACGGTCTCGCTGCCGATCGTTCCGGCGAATCTTATCAGATCGGCGCAGCAAAGGAACTGATTAGCTGACGGAGTAGATATATTACCAGAAGGCAGCGTTGTCGGCGCCGGGGAACATGAGCTCGGCGAAGGCCTGGATCTCCTCCGGCCTGTGCCCGTCGACGATGGCGAGGCTTTCGTATGCCTCGAGGCCCGGGAGCTCCCCGAGGTAGCCGTGGAAGGGCTTGCCGGGCCCGTAGGTGTTGCGGCGCTTGACGTCGGCGGGCAGCGCGAAGAGCGGGCGGACGGCGCCGTCGAAGAGCGCCGCGCGGTGCGCCGGGGCGAGCGTCGGGTAGTGCGCGTCGAAGCAGCCGAAGGTGGCCAGCGCGTCCATCACCTGCGCGCGCACCGCGTCCCACCGCCCGGTCCCCGGCGCCGACGCGTCCACGCTGGTGAAGTCGATGCTCGGGAGCTCCACCGCGTCCATCGTCGTCGGCCTCTCGATCGCTGGCTGCCTCTCGATCGGTCTCGGTCGAAGCTGGTTAGATAGTCAAGCTCAGCTATGTCAAACATGCACAGCGATGGGGTTGGTGGCTACGTGGGCCGCTACAGTTGACTCTCTCTGTGTGCGTATCAAATGGAAAGATTCCATATCTCCTAAAAAAGAATAACATACTGCTAGTTCAATCAGTGAGGAGAGACTAGAGGCCATTTCTAGTCCAATGGAGTAGCTTTGCCTTTTTCATTTGAATTTGGTCTAAAATCGATTCTGATTTCGCCGTGACACGTTCAGTGCCGGGAGAATGGAAAAGCATGAAAGAAAACGTCAAACTCTATCTAGCTTCGTAGCCTCGCCGATCTACCTTGTCTTTCTTTGTATCTTTTTTTTAATGTTGTGCATGTTCTCTTCTACCTGATATGTTGAGCATGTTTATGTTGTTGCTCTAGACATTTTACTTTTCAAACTCTTGTAGTATGTTTTTTTATTTATAAAACGAAAGGTAAGCATATATTTCAAAGGTCAAGTTCATTAAGTGAAAACTTCAAGTTCATCCATGATGCACCATGAATATGAACCTTTCAAGTCAAATGAGTCCTTCGTGTCGTAAGTTACGCTAGCTCTAATTCACAAGTAAGTTATGTTACAGAAATAGAGTTTAAAAATGTGTGATCAGCATTGCCATGGTATTGTTTTGGAAGTACAAATTACAAGTAAAGTTAGAGTATCATAAAATACTTTCCGAGATGAATATGCATATATGATTATCGATTTTTGAACTAAACAAAGACAATACTAACAATCGAAGTTTTGATTTTTTTTCAACGTAGGTTCAAAACGTATATAGGTGGAGATTGAGGAAACCATGGCCTTTCATTTGTGTTAATCCAAACAATTGGGAGGGGGGATATCCAAGATTTAAGAAGGAAAATTAGATAAATGAGAAAGCAGTTATGATGCCAAATCTAGGAGTGTATGGAGTAAATTCACGCAAACTCAAATGTTTGAAAATTGATTGAAGTGCAAACTCGAATCAGAGGCCGGCCAAAAACATATAATCTCCCATTGACCATTAATGTATAGTAAATTCCACTTTTTTTAAGCGCACAAGGTGCATTTGTGACAACTATTACGTCATTTAGTGTAATTTCTATTGAAATATTCCATGCGGAAAACCTTGAACATGGTTTAGCTTTTTTTGCTTTCTTTTAGATAGTACCAACATGTCACTTCGATAAAGCATGTAAAAAAATGTAGATTAGAGCGTGCCATTGACGACCATGTCCAAAATTTTGCACTAGAAAACCTTGCTTAATGGTCGTGCACTAGAAAACAAGGATCCAATATTCTAAAAGAGGTAATCTAGTCGAATTTTCACTTGACAAGTTAACTATGGCCCTACAAGTGCAAAACTAGAGGGGAAAATGAAATTATTTCTTTTATTTTCAAAGATCTGACAAACCCAAACACACAAGGGTCAGAAATGACAATAGGTCCAAAACAGTTGTGAAAGGAGTTAAATTGGTGGAAATCCACTTTCACTCGATGCACCCACCGTCTAAGCCACATATATTATGATGCTAAAAATATCCAAAAAAATGTCCAGCTGTATATCTAAACATTTTATGTTTGTTCGCTAATTTTCGTGTGGCATGTGCGCAAAGATAACTTTTGACGCTCAAACAGCTTTTCATTTGACAACTTACTAGAATTTGTACATCCAAGGATATTTTTGAAATATTTCAACATTTTAATATGTATTTTTTTTATAAGATGTACTTCCTCCGTTAAAAGTTTCTCAACTTTACATAGGTTCGTATGTACATAAACATATTTTAGTTATAGATACATCTTTATCTAGAAAAAGTAGAGAAGGTTTTTTTTTTTGGAAAGAAGGGAGTATATCTACATGCGAGCCAAAACACTTTGCGGAGATCGGTAAACTCGGGGCATGCCCCATGGATCCATGTTGACACCTTGCAGTTAGTGGACCACAGAGTACTCGTACCGAGATGTATCAACGGAATTGCTTCACACACGACGTTTTGTATACGACTCCCGTACGAACTTCCTCCACAGCGTTTTTTTCAGGCTAATTACTGACCCGTGCCCAAAAGTCCCTTCCTCAGCCCAAATAAAGAACCCAAGCCCACGAGACTCCAGGCCCTCATCTTCATCCAAAACAAGTCGGTTCCCCACCCCATCTTCTACAAGATGATCTATTCCTTGCCAATGTGTAAATCAGTGAGTAAGAAGTTATCTGTAATAATCTGCGATTCCTATTTGAAAATGCACTTTTGATGCTAGGTGCACTTTTACCTAAAATATGAATTTTCAAAAATTTGGAGATTTATTTAGGTTGTATATCTCCACATTCTATACTCTCGCTTACAGTCCCACAGTAAAATGATACTTTTTGTGACATGTGCAAAAAAGACAAACAAATACCTCGCAAAAAGCCTTATTTTAGCATCAAATTTTGTCTTTTTTGCACTAGCCACATAACAATTCACATTTTCATGAAACGACTTGGTGAACATGTATGATTTGGAGACGTATGGACATCATTTTTTAAATATTTTTTTGACAACTTTGAATATATTTAAAATGCATTCTAAATAAAGGAAGCATATGCACCCAGGAGCAAAAACACCATGTCCATTGTTTCACAAAAAAAAAGCACCATGTCCATTCCTATTGAAGTTCTCCACAAGTTTTGATGTATTTTTGTGAGAAGTAATAAGTGGCACTCTCCTCTGCCAAATTGCCATTGAAACTTGCATCGAGCTCCCATCTCCGAATTTGATGTCAAGCTAGCAAATCGTGATGATTTTTTAAATAATATAGTTTTTATTACAGACCATGCATATTACGTGATTTCAAAAAAATTCAAACATGTGCCTCGGTCGGCTACACAGTTATCGATCGGCCGGTATGCTGCTGATTAGGCCGTCGAGCCGATTGTCGCCACTGTGATAGATAGAACAATGCATATACTCGGTTGGCGTGAGATATGGACGTGGCTCCTGTCGGTGCCGGGTTTTGCCGAGGACTCGCCACGAACCTTCCGCTGTCCTCGCCTCGTTGGAGGACAAGCCGATCTTATCGTGTGGCCACTTCGTCACCGACGCGAAACTCCCGCCGTCGTCGGTCTCGTCGAGGAGACGACCCACCACCAAGCCGAGAAGGCGGATGAGTGTCGGCATATCACGAAGGATCAGCCATACGAGGACCTCGTTAGCGACGACGAGTGAAGCCCGCGCCGCCACCTCCTCAACATCGTCCTCATTTTGAATGATCAATGTCGAATTGCAATGTTCCGTGTCTTCCACAATGTTTTTAAATTTACAGTTTGCAATGACTAGAATGTAGCACTAAACAGTTCGTAACGGTCCAAACAGATCAAAAGGGCAAAGGTAAAGTAAAATAGAGTATGTTACTTGACACATAGGGCCTACCAGAACAGGAGACTTGTCCGGTCCCATTCCCAAGTCCCAGCCCTTATCCAGCCCAAACCCACGTTCCAATTGGTATCGCGCAAGGAAGGTTGCAGCCAACGTACGTAGGATCGGACGAGTATCGTACATATTTTGTCGTACGTATAGCATCAGCCATGTATCAAAGACAGGCGTGACAGGCCTGACGAACTACGTAAGAGCGCACACGCATATCAATGCATCATAACCACAAGTTTCTCAACACTCAACCGACTCGTGTCGTGTCGTACTGCTATGCTTCTAGTCTTCGCTTCTAGATGAACGATACAAGTGCACGACTACTGCCATTCCGCTAGTACGTACGCAGCCACGTGCATAAGTTGACAGTGAAATATTCATAAGGGATAAGAATCCCATGACGTATATATATTCTCTGTATTTGTATTGTCAAACGCATGTGTTGGAAATTCCCAAGCATTTCCAGTCAAAACACATGGTCCTGAAGTCGGACCATTCGACGCTTGATCGATACAGATGCTTATGAACGCAGCCATGGAAAAGATTACCTTGACAGTAACGTGCACACGACCAAATGGTGGAGGCATTTGAAACTTGGGATACCTTGGTACTACTTTGAACAGGTTGGGATTTCTCTCGTTCTTACAGCTTTACATGGGACGAACACATAGCACTCTGTGGACGACTGCTTACTACTCCACTGAGTAATTTGTAGCAGCAATAATCAAAAAGGGAAGCGAGCAAACGAACTTGAAAACCTCGCTTCAGATCAACATGCACAGCTAGCTAGCTAGGTTGATGACGACGCGGTTGTGGCGGAGGAGTGGAGCATGGTGGTGAGCTCCTTGGAGGCGACGATGGACTTGTATATCTCCATCACCAGCCGCTTCTCGAACTCCGACGCGCCCTGTTGCGCCGCCGCCGCCCCGGGGAGCAGCAGCTTCTGGTGCTTCCGTCTTGGCACACGCTTGGTCCACATCCCGTCGCTGGGCATCGCCGTGACCGCCGCCTTCCTGGCCACCGTCAGCATGCCGCCCACGTACGCGTCCCGCAGCCGGCACAGAAGCCGCCCGGGCAACGCGACGACCGCGCGGACGACGCGTACCCGGCGGACGAGTAGCCCCCGCAGACGCACGCGCCACCCGCCGCTGCCTCGCCGCGCGCCGCCGCCGAGGCGCTGGGTGTTGCCTCTGGTCGACCTGCCTTCGCCGTTCTCGAGGCGCTGGTACTTGCGGCGGCGCCAGTGGGAGCGGATGCCCTTGGTGAACCCTATCGGAAACGCCTCAACCTCCATGACCAGCTAGCTAGCTGCCGTTCGTCGGCGCCGGTCGGCTCGGCCGGGGTATCTCGGAGTCTGGTGGCGAGGTGTTGAAGCTTTGGCAAGCCGCTGCTCGGCGAATGGAGTCTGGTGGTGAGTTGCAGGTGCAGCTTGGCTGCTCGGGGAAGTTTGGTGTGGAATGGCGCTGCTGGGTCTTGCCTTTTATGCAGAGCCATGACAGTGGATCAGTGGATGGTTGGTGGTTGACGTGACAAAATTATGGGTTTCGATGCCGTTTCGCGGCAGGTGGCACTATGGCCGACGCCACGTTGAACCGCACACCGGTCGTTCCCGGCAGTCGTTTTCTTTCGCCACATGACTCTCGTGCATGGCTATTAATTTCTCCTCTTTTATTTTCGGCAAATTCGTGGATAATTATGTTGCACGAATGGGATTAAGGTCTAGGGTAACGAAATACAGTATGTATGTGTACGTTGAACGTCTGGAAGGTCACCGGGATTAATTAAGTGGCGGTTTGGACGAGTAAACCGGTTGAAGATTCCGTTGCGGCATTTCTTCACTTTTTGTAAGCGTGCATATGACCTTTGACATTTGACCACTCCCGAGTCGCTCCCTCCCGGGTGGCTCTGGAGGCGTCCTCCCACCTCTAACCCCCGCCGCCTTCACCCCCGCCCCTTAGGCGCCGCCGTTGCTCAGGCCGGCAGTGGTAGTGACACCCTCTGCGTCAAAGACGGCGGCTGGGATGGCGAGGTGCGGCCCGTCAGGGTTCCTCGGGAGATGGGGAACTCCGATAGGAGTACAGGGCGGCGCGGCTTTCCGGCCGGGGCCTGAGGCCCTCCGTCGGTGCGGCAGCGACGAGGAGGTGGTGCGTCCCTAGCGAGTTTTGGACGAGCATGGTGGTGTGCTAGATCATCGGACCGGGATATAGGCTTAGGCCGATCTGGCCAAATGGGTTCAACCACGGTCGGGGCGACGTGGTCTGGCGTCTCCTCAGATCGCCGGCACCTGCAGTCTTGTGCCTAGACTCCCCCTTTCCTCTACGGCCAAACCAACATGGAGGCAACTGGCGGCATGGGGGCCTACCGGCTTCGCGAATAATGGTGGTGGTCGTAGGGTTTCTCCTCCTGTCAAGATGAAGACGTACCGGTTACCTAACCTCATTGATCTGGCTGCAGTGGCGTGTTCCGGAAGGCTCTGTCGGCGTACACCACCGGAGATTGCTGGATCGGGTGGGACTCGGTCATGCGCCCCCTTGTTTTTTCTGTGACCGTTTGGTTTTAGAGAGAACACTTTGAAGGTCTGCTGACTGTTAATATCACGGGGTTGACGGAGCATCCGTCATGGAAGCCGGGATCTTAGTACTAACGATGGAGGTTTGACTACGGGAGACGATTAGGAATTGGCTTGCTGATTCGTGACTTGAAGCAGTGACATGCTAGTGGGAGTGACTACATAAGAGAAGTTCATAGTCTTATGTTTCAGGATGAAAATCCATGGTCTGGTCTTAATTGGTTGTGTCTGACAATATCTTTGTTAAAGATATTCTTTTGATAGTGAGGACTTTGTTGGGTTTTTTGTGTTGTCTCGGTGGTGTAAGTTCTGCTGCTTCAAGGATTATATCACTGTAGCTGGATTTTTTCTGTAATTCTTCTCCTATTTTTGGTTGTGTGCATCGTAATGCGTCTACGGCAATACATTGTCGCAAAAGATATTAATATATGTTCTTTGTTGAAAAATATGACCTTTGACCAGTAGAGAGATAGTGTGATTGAGTAGAGGTGGGTCCTCTGGTTAGAGACGATAGAGCCCTATATATACATTATTTCCCAAAATTGATTGAGTCGTGGATATCTCATACAAAATATGACCTTTGACCAGTAGAGATAGCGTGATTGAGTAGAGGTGGGTCCTCTGGTTAGAGACGATAGAGCCCTATATATACATTCTTTCCCAAAATTGATTGAGTCGTGGATATCTCATACAATATCATGACTTGATTTGGTGGTCAAATTAAGCGGTGGGTCAAGTTAGTGCACGTGGTTCTCGGGAGCTACTAATCAAGGAATATTGTAACTGTAGTATAATCAGTCGAGTAATGGTGTACGCGTGGGTGGCTTATTGGTTTGCAAGTTCTTTAAGCATAATGCAGAGGCAACACATGTAGTCATGTACTAGTGTTTGAAGTTCTGAATAGAAATTGATGTACGTTCCCTGTTAGAAAGATTTTTGTTTTATGAACACGTAAGTATAACGAGGACTTGACTATTCTCTACTGTGCACAGATAATGCTGAGTGAAGCGGCAAGGGAATTAAGTGACGCCAGCTAACAGAATGGTTCTTCACCCTCCGGTTCATATTAATTGACTCTAATATAGATGAATCTAGACACATTTTAGTTCTAGATACATCCATATTGAAGTCAATTAATATGAATCGGAGGGAGTACTAGAAAATTGACCTTTCGTTCAGGTCTTTTGTCCCGACCCAGTTTGAAGCCGGGACAAATAGACCGGCCACGTCGCCCCGAAATCACCGGGTAGCCACGGGCCTTTTATCGCGGTTCTTTAAGGCCTTTTGTCCCGGTAGGAGCCTCAAACCGGGACAAAAGGGTCTGAGGCCTTTTGCGGCATGTTGGCAGCCCTTTTTTCCCGGCTGGAGACACGAGCCGGGACATAAAATCCAACCGTTTGTGCCCGCATGGAAACCGATTCATCTCGCCATTACTGATCGCACACGGAAAACAGAGAACGATCGACTTAGGAAGTTGCACCGCCGCCGGCGCCATTGATCCCTGTTGGCTGGCCTTTTCACCTCCCTACCCTATATACATGCTTTGTTCTTCCTCAGATCTCCAAAGCCACCAAAACTGCACCATTAGCCACATCTCTCTCCCAAAAGAGAGCCCAGTCGGCACCGGCCTCTCTCTCCGCGCCCTGGCCAGCCCTCTCTCTCCGTGCCCCGGCCGGCCCTCTCTCGAGTCTCTCATCGATCCAAAAATGGTGAAGCTCGCGCGCGCCCTCGACTTCCCTCGATCTGAAGTCTACTACGATGTCATCGAAAAGATGAATTTCAAGGTCACGTTGACGAGGGAACACCTCGGCAATGCCTACGTATTGTAGACTAGGGTTTCGGGAGAGCGACGATGGAGATTCCGGGGACGGGATTAGGCACACGACGTACCCAGCTTCGGGTCCCCTCGGTGGAGGATCCCTACGTGCTGCTAGCAATCCGAGTATATGATCATAGATGTGTTTACGTGGTGCCGCCATAGGCGGAGTTATGTTGTCTATATTTTGTCTATCTGTTGTCCTCCTATTTCGGGTACCCCGGCTAGCTTTATATATGCAACCAGCCTAGGGTTTTACAAGAGTCCTAGTCGACTACTTCTTCGGGTTGCCTTGTTGGACCTTCTCCATATTTGATCTTCTCCATATTGGGGCGAGCCAGGTATACTAATAATGGGTACCCGAAGGGTATGCCCATGTCAGTAGCCCCCGAGTTTATAGGGAAGTCGAAGACTTGCGTAGAAACTCCAAGCATAACCATCTCCGAAGTCGAAGAGATACAAGGCGAGGTCCATGTCGTAGATCATGTGTAGCGTAGATGATGTCGACGATTCTTGAAATTATCGGGTGCGCGTCAGCGCTCCCGATGGGAGTAGCCCCCGAGTCTATGGGCAAGTGCTTGCACTTGGGCATAGACTCAAGTTGTACTACTCGATGAAGAACTTAACTATACTTCTGGAGGACTCGATGAAATCCATGTGCTCCCGATGGGAGTAGGCTCCACTCGAGTCGTAGAATCGAGTTGAGTCTACAAACCTTGATTGTCATAGATGTTGACGAAGTTATTTTTCTATCGGGTGCGCGACCAGCGCTCCCGATGGGAGTAGCCCCCGAGGCTACAGCCAAGTGTTTGCACTTGGGTGTAGGCTCAACTTGCTTGTAATTGACTCCACAATTTTTCCTCTTTCTTATCGGGAGGGTGAACAATACTCTCGATAAGAGTAGCCCCCGAGCCTATGAGCAGGTGCTTGCACCTAGGCATATGCTCAAGTTGTACTACTCGATAAAGAACTTGACTATATTTCTGGGCGCAGCCCCTCTTTTTATCGACTTCAGGCCGTTGCTATTTTTATTTGACATCCATATCTATATTGTACAGGGATAATGGTAATTGGGGCTAGTTCATCTGACGGATCAGGTACTAGTTAACTGCTCTAGTGGCAATCCGCAAAAACCTACTTCAAGATCACGTCCCTGGACATGATCTCGGGATACTCGGTGTAAACTTCGACAGTGCCGCTTAAGGTCTTACCATTCTGTCGAGTCCCGGTCATATTTATCGAGTACCTAACGCGTCCGTTAGGATTTTTCTTCGTATCTCGTTGATACGGATAAAAGTAGCAGAGCGCAGTCTTCGGCGATGCCACGCCCAGCAGAACGGATCTGGGGTCTTACCTTCGCAAATTTGCGGCATTCAGAAATTGATCGCAACTTTGGCGTTCTGAGAATATATTGTCGAGTGCCTTGTTCGGCTGATGCAATGACCTATTTTGCGGGTTCTTCTATTTTTCTCTCGGGCTTGATGAGACAGCCGAGTATATTGGTTCTTCTATATTGTCGTCAGGCACATCGCCGATGCTCTTGCTCAGAACAAATGACGAGTCAATGGACCCGAAGATTTGTCCATCCTCTTTTTTTCCCCCTTTTTTTTTTCTCCTAGATGATAATTTCGTCGAGTTCCTCCCTCGGGAAAATTTCTTCGGGTCCTCCTTGAGGACAATTCTTCGGGTCCTCTTTGAGGACAATTCTTCGGGTCCTTCCCGAGGATAATTCTTCGGGACCTGCTTGAGGATAATTCTTCGGGACCTCCTTGAAGATAATTCTTCGGGACCTGTTTTTTCTTCAAGACAGTTTCGTCGAAGTTCTCCTCGTAGACGATTTCGTCGGGTTCTCTCTTATATACTTTGAATTTTGCTTTCTCCTGCACAAATAAACAATTTTTTCTATCTTTCCCTTACTTTCTTTTTCACATGCGGTGTCGATGCTCGATTCGATGATATGTAAAGTAAATATATGCCGCGCAGCCCCCAAGTGTCGGGTGCGACGAAAGTAAACGATAATCAACTTTGTGCAAAATAAAAGAACACTTAGCTTTTTGGACACGACGAAGTCAATGCATGATGAAGTCTTCGAGTGCAGCGAAAAGTCGAGCCGAAGTAGAAACCATAAAATAATGAAAGTAGATGTCGCCAAATTATTGATGGAGAAATAGCCAAGCCCCCAAGCGCTACAGAGGTGATATCATGATTGTTTCTTAGATGTTGTGTCGCAGTTACGACCCGAGGCAAAGTAATGGTCGAGCCCCCGAGTGTTTAACCATGATGTCGAAAGAAGTTGACGGAGTTGCGACGTCATATAAGGTGACGCCATTTAAGATGAAGCCATGGACAATAATATATGAAGATGAATCCCAGATGAAGTATTTGAGCTGAATCCATATTGAAGATTATGCCATTAAATATAGATCATATATTGAAGATGAATCCGCCGATATCATAGAGGATGAATCCATTGACCCGAAGAATCCCGTAATAACCATAGAAGATGAATCCGCTGATATTATAAAGGATGAATCCATTGATCCGAAGAATCCGGTAATAACCATAGAAGATGAATTCGTTGACCCGGAAACGCATCGGGTAATATTGTATAAGTGAACCAATAATAACCCAAAGAAAACCAATCCAATAATCCGAAGAAAATAAATCCACTGAGCCGAAGAAAATAATTCCACTGAGCCGGAGAAAATAATTCCACTGAACACTAAGCCGAAGAAAATAATTCCACTGAGCCGGAAAAGATACATCCAGGGCCGAAGAAAAGAAAATCACCAAGTAATCGAGTATATTTGTGATAATGAAGTAATGGCGCAGCCCCGGATGTCGGATGAATTTGCTGTAATGATGCAATGTTGCAGTCCCCTTGTAATAATGATTGACTCTTGAAAGAGAAACACTTAGCTTTTTTTATCGGGTGCGACGGAGCCGATGTGGCCGCAGGTCGTGCCGCGGACGCAGTCTGTTGTTGTGCGGCGCCTGGCCGGAAGTAGTCGATGAAGGAGACGTAATCGATGTGGCGGATCAGATGATAATTGTGTCGGATGAAATTGAGTTGTCGTGATGGTGAATCCGCGCTGGCCGGATCGACCGTGATCTCTTTGTATATTTCCTTTTTTGGATTTCTCCCAAACGCGTGGATGACTTCTTTGCTTGATCCATCGCCCTGCCTAAACTTCTTTTCCTTTGAGTTTACAAACCAACCAAGATGTGGCGGTAGTGTTCTTGGAAACTGAACCAATCTTCAATGGAAGCGTTGTGGCAGGATGACAGCAGCAGCCGATCAATTTTTTAAGTCTTGCTTTTGTTCTTTTCTTCCGATCTTCGGCTGATGATGAACCCGACGAAATAGATATATCTTTGTGTTCGTGCTGGCTGGTACTTGTTGGCGGATGTGCTAGCAGGTCCGCGATGGCAAGTTGATTTTATGTCTTGAGCGTGAACAACTCTGGCCGATTTGCATGGCACAACACTCCATCGTCCATGCACATAAGATATAAACAAAAGGGTGAGATCCATAAGATAATCAATTGAATAATCATCAATGTGAAAGATGGTCGGCTGGAATAGAAAAGGTAATAAGATCACGTGACTCTGTCCCCCGTCGTGCAGTCTCGTGAAGATTTTCCCATGCTGATATTTTTTAGAACCCGCGAACAGCAGTTGATTCTGAGTGCCCGCGTGGATTGCTTCTTCCGGTACTCGATGATTAGCTGATCCATTATTTCCTTTCGACAGACGGTCGTCCGACAGTCGATTCCGAGGCGCATCCGACTCCTTTTCTTCTTCTTTTTAAAACTGAACCTGACGCTGTTTGGTGTCGATGATTTACCAGATGCGATCTGGCCGAGGTTGTTGAAGACGAAAGATCTCGCCCGGATAACGAAATCCAGTCGCCGCGATTCCCCACAGACGGCGCCAATTGACGAGGGAACACCTCGGCAATGCCTACGTATTGTAGACTAGGGTTTCGGGAGAGCGACGATGGAGATTCCGGGGACGGGATTAGGCACACGACGTACCCAGCTTCGGGTCCCCTCGGTGGAGGATCCCTACGTGCTGCTAGCAATCCAGTATATGATCATAGATGTGTTTACAGGGTGCCGCCATAGGCGGAGTTATGTTGTCTATATTTTGTCTATCTGTTGTCCTCCTATTTCGGGTACCCTGGCTAGCTTTATATATGCAACCAGCCTAGGGTTTTACAAGAGTCCTAGTCGACTACTTCTTCGGGTTGCCTTGTTGGACCTTCTCCATATTTGATCTTCTCCATATTGGGGCGAGCCAGGTATACTAATAATGGGTACCCGAAGGGTATGCCCATGTCACACGTACACCCTCCATGTGAAGAGGGTGGAGAGGTGGATCCGCGCCGTGAAGAGGGATTTCCTCGACGCCGCATAAATCAAGGTCGTGGGCTTGGACTGCGAGTTCACCGACCCTCGCGAGGGTAGAGCTAATCAACGCGTCGCCGTCCTTCAACTCTCCGTCGTGCAAGAGACTTTGGTCTTCCAAATTGTTCATGCCGATGAAGTGCCACAACTTCTCATCGATTTCCTTGCGGACAAGAACATCAGATTATGTGGCGCGGAAATCCACAATGATGTGAATATGTTGCGTACCTATGGAATTATTGGTATTCCGCCTGCGATCAACCTCCAGCAGATCCTCCGCAACCCCGTCCAAAATAAGCAGACTCCGAGTTTGTTTGATTTGGAAAATTATTATATTGGGACGGGTCTCGAGCAGAAGAAGAAGGTTAATAAGAAGAACAAGCCGTTGAAGACCACCGGGAATTAGCAGAAGAAGAGGCACTGATTTTTGGATGGGGCGTTTTTCCCTTAAGACATAAGAAACTGCAGTATGCCGCTCTTGACGCTCGCCTCGGCTTCGAGCTAGGGTGTGGTGTGTGGTGTCGTGTGTGCCTTCTATGTATGAATATATGAATCATCGCGATCAATATATTAAATATTTCTATGATATTGTTCTTTAAATTCCTCAATTTTTTCTAATAATAACGGACATATTATGTGTCCAAATATGATTTACATATTCAAAGATATTACCTATGCCATATTATATGAATAATGGATATATTATTTAATAAAGGACGTACCCAGTGCTGAGAGCTCCTGCGCTGTGCGGGGTCTGGGGGAAGGTGTTAGTGGCAAGCTTTACCCTCACGAAGTGCAATGTGAGGAGACCGCGACTCGAACATGGGACCTCTCGGTCACAGGCGGTGAGGCTCTACCGCTGCACCAGGCCCGCCCTTCGGATATATTGTTTAATAATAGTAATAAAAATGAATGAATAAATTAGTTCATATTTAAATTCCTCACATTTTTGTAATAATAATGGACACATTATTTGTTCAAATATGATTTACAGATTCAAAGATATTAACTATGCCATATTATTATATGAATAATGGGTATATTATTTAATAATAGTAATAAAAAATAAATTAGTTCATATATAAATTGCTCACATTTTTCTAATAATAATGGACATATTATTTGTCCAAATAACAGATTCAAAGATATTAACTATGCCATATTATAGGAATAATGGATATTATTTAATAATAGTAATAAAAATAAATTAAAAATAAATAAATTTGTTCATATTTAAATTCCTCATATTTAACTAATAATAATGGGCATATTATTTGTCCAAATGCGATTTACATATTAAAAGATATTAAATATGCCATATTATATGAATAATGGATATATTATTTAATAAAATTGTTTTATTACTTATTTTACTTTCATTAGAATTTAATATTATTATCTTACCTATTATTGTTTATTTAAAAAAATTGTTTTTTTCCAAAAAATACAGTTAAGTGACACAATGGTATAAGAGTTTATAAGATTCATATGGTAGTATTGACAACAAGGTACAATCAGCTTCGCGGGAGCACAGCAACACAGCAGAAAGAACAGAGAAGTTAAGCGTGCTGAGGGTGAAGTAGTGTGAGGATGGGTGACTGACCGGGAAGTATGACCAAGATTTGTATTTGACTAAAGATTAAGTGTAATTAGTGTTAATAATGGTCCAAGTAAGAGACTAACAAGTCAAACAATTTGAAAAAATAAATGTGATAAAAGAAATTAGATTCAAAAAGAAAAGACAAAATAAACTGAAAAACAATTGAAAAACACTAAACCCTACCATAGAAAAAAATTGAAAAACAATTTCGAAAAATAATATATAGTTGTCGGTAAGCCGCCCAGGACAAAAGGTCACCCCTTCTGTCCCCGCCTCCTTTGTCCCGACGCAAACCCGGAAAAAAAGCCCCTAGCGGCCCGCGACAAATGATTCAGTCTCCACTAGTGCCTGGTCAAGGCCACATACGCTAGGTTTGACATTTCATTTGCAGCTCCAGTGTGTTTTTCTAATAAAAGGCACTCGGTACTTTTAATCCGGTTGTTAAGGCACCCACTATCTGACATGTTTTGGCTCTGTCCATATCTAAGGTATCTAAGACTAGCCACAATGGGAGTATCATAAGTAGTACCAGTCATGCCATGTTGGTAAAAATCTGATGTGGCGCACCAATTAATGCGGTGAGAGATAGGAGTAGTATCATAATATGATACCGTATTATAGCACGTAAAACTGAAAAACGTAATGGCAAACGCATCATGTAGACAAATTTACACTGAGATCCTACAAAACATTAAATATGATGATTCTATGCGGAAATTCAATTCGGTTTCCGGGTGCGTATGCTCCCTCTACCAGAAAATCATATTTTGAAATGCTGAAAAAATTTAACAAAAAAATTTACATGTACATCTTCATAATATATGTCCGTTCGTCAAGTTTCACGAAAAACCAATATTTTTTGTGATCTATGTAAAAAAGAGAAAACTTATCTTGTGAAAAGCATTATTTTTAGAACTGAGTTTTGTCTTTTTTACACAAGTCACATGACAAGTCGATTTTTTATGAAACAACTTTGTGAGCGCGTAGCACGAGAAGATGTACATGCAAATTTTTTGTTTCATTTTTTAAAATTCAAAATATGTGTAAGATGCATTTCGAAATAGAGGGAGTATATGCTCCCATGTTCCAAAACACCACTCCCGATCCTATGATACTATCTTATGATACTATGCATTATGGGGATAGTATCATAAACTAGTATGATGTGCATGATACTAGTGTATGATATTTCCCATTATGACTAATCTAAAGGATGGAGTTTATGTCCCCTAGATATCAAAACACGTTCTTACACGGTGTTCTTGAAAAGGATGTGTATGTATTACAACCTCATGGTTTACGAACTCTCGTTTTCCGTGTCATATTCATAAACTTGATAAGGCTCTTTATGTCTTAAAATAGGCTCTTCATTCTTATAATATCATATTTGTGCTATTTCCAGATCCAAGATAAGTACTCTCAGTTAAGGGTAATTTATTAGTAGGGAGTACTCTCTTATCAGTTTGAAGTTAATCGGGCTTGGATTTATTCCTTCCAATGTGAATGCATATCTCTTTCTATACAACAAGAGCCAGGTATCATTATCTTTATTCTTATTTACATTGATAAGTTTATTGTGATAAGCTCTTCAGACCAAGCTATTTCTATCCTTCTACCTCAATTGGGTGAAAAAAATTCGCTCAATGTTTTGGACGATCTCCTTACTTCTTGGGTATTGAAGTTACTCCCTTCCCGAAAAGGACTTGTCTTTGATGTTGGTATATCTGGGAGGCACGTAATGATGCGAGAAATAATCGAGGCCACCCTGATCCAACCAGAACGAGTGTGAAAATCCTCGCATACATCGACATGATCATTCAGCAATGCTTCAAGGAGAAACCTTTTTTTTTTTTGCGAGTCCTCAACTTAGTACAGCTGTAGTATCTGAACTTATGCACCAACTCACTCCACACGCACACCTCACACACGCACACCCCTAGTGCACAAGCTAGATAACACACCTACTAAACCGCGAGCCTAGCGAACTCCAGGGTTAAACCCTGTGGCAGTGGGAAGCACTGCAATACCTCTTACAGAACCGCGGGAGGACACTGGACATCTTTTATTATGGAGCAAAGCCCCGGTGAGACACCTGAAAATCGTCCCCTGCGGGGATCGATCACAGGCGGGCTGGCTGGCCACTGCCAAGCCAAGCCACTGCGCTGAGCCGCGCGTCTCACTTCAAGGCGAAACCTGGCACTAGCCGTGAGACTGATGTAGCTCCACGATGGTCTCTGCCGCCTCCAGGTGTTGTCCTTGTTAACTCTGATGTTGCGCTATTCGCGGACTGCAGGCGGATGGCCATGGGAGCAGTTCTTCGCGACTCCGAGGGGAAGTGCTTGGCTGCGGCAAGCTTACCCCTTCAGGCTTTTACATCTCTAGAAATGGGCGAGGCACTAGCTCTACGCGGTGCGGTGATGATTGCACCCGGCAAGGGCTTCAACAAAGTGATCTTTGTCTCTGATTGTTTGTCTTTGATCCAGAGGCTCAACTCTCCAGCTCCAGAGCGCTCCGAGGTTGGTTCAATGGTCAAGGACATCAAGACCTTGGTGGCAGGCTTCTCCACTGCTAGTTTTCGGCATGTGAAACGTTGTCTGAACGAAGCGGCACACATTTTAGCTAAAACTTGTAATTTAGCTTCACTAGGTTTTGTTTTGATTTCTGTCCCGGAATGCATTAATTCGGAAGACTTTTTGTATTGATGTGTGTTGATCAATAAAGTGCCGCTTTCCTGTCAAAAAAAAAGGACGTGTCTTGACCCAGGCGAAGTATGCTGCGGATTGATTAGTCAAAGTTCATATGACTAGAGGTACACCACAACTCTTTGTTCACTATCGATAAGTTATCCTTAACTGATTGTATTTTTCTTAGACAATAATGCTAGAGTTACGGGAAGTTTGTTACGTAAAAAAGCTTACGGGATTATGTGGTGCTTAGGGGGAAATTATGTTCCTAAAATCACGGGAAGCAACCAAATCCGAACCAACAGAATCAACCCACGTCAGTCCGTAAGTTTATCCCGTAAAGAATTTTACTTAGACCTGTAGATAGCACAAATTAGAGAAGCATTATTGGTGCTCTTCATTATTTAACATTGACAACACCGGACTTGACGTTTAGTTCATCTTAGGAGTTGCTATGTTATATTTGAACAACCATTTCCCTAAGGATAAGACCAGAGATCATTATCATCATCATCATCATCTATGGAGGCAATACGAAGTAAGTCAATGAAACTCTGTATATACAATTTCGATGGTGTGCAGGTGAAACAGATAAGACAGGGATTCAGTGAAGAGGATCCAACGCCGCAGAAAAACTTTGAGCTTTGACGGGAAGAGTGCTGAACCATCAAGCCAAGCCTCTCCAAGACCGCATCGACCACATAAGGGCCTGACCTGCCTGGCTACTCACTACTCAGTCTCATGCTGCGTTTGTGGGGAGGTGCGCGGTGGAGGAGTGGAGCATGGTGGTGAGCTCCTTGGAGGCGACGATGGACTTGTAGATCTCCAAGACCAGTCGCTTCTCGAACTCCGACGGGCCCTGCGCCGCCGCCGCCGCCCCGGGAAGCAGCAGCTTCTGGTGCTTCCGCCTTGGCACCCGCTTCGTGCACATCCCGTCGCTAGGCCCCGCCGTGACCGCTGCCTTCCTGGCCACAGCGAGCATGCCGCCCACGTACGCGTCCCGCAGCCGGCACAGCAGCCGCCCGGGCAACGCGACGAGCGCCCGGACGACGCGCACACGGCGCAGAATCAGACCGCGCAGCCGCACGCGCCACCCGCCGGAACGCCGCGCGCCGCCGCCGAGGCGCTGCGTGCTCTTGGTCCTGGTGCCGCCGTCGCCGTTCTCCAGGCGCTGGTACTTGCGGCGGCGCCAGTGGGAGCGGATGCCCTTGGTGAACCCTATCGGGAACGCCTCCACCTCCATCGGTCAAGAGGTGTTTGTAGTCTGGTGGAGAGGTGGTGAAGCTTTGGCTAGCGCAGCTGCTCGATCGGGGAAATGAGTTTGTTGCTGAGGTGCAGGTGGTGTTTGGCTTTTGCTTTTGCAGGTGTAGTTTGGTGTGGAATGGCGATGCGGCGGCGTCCCTTTTATAGTTGTGGGTGCTAGCTCCTATACCCGGACCTTCGATGGCGTTTCGCGGAACATGGCGCCATGGCCGACGCCATGTTGAACCGCACACCTGGTGGTGACTTTGCTGCTGGACCGGTCGTTCCCAGCCGTCGTTTTCTTACGCCACAGGAGCCCCATGCATGGCTATTTCCTTTTGGGCAAACTCGTGGCTAATCAAGTTGCACGAATTAATGGGAGACTAGGGTAACCAACGGCAGCACCTACGTGTACGTTGAACGTCTAGAAGGTGACCGGGGATTAGTTAAGTTGCGGTTTGGATGGTTGAAGATTCCGTTGCTTCACTTTTTTGTAAGCTTGCATATGACCCTTGACCAGTACTACGTACTAGCTGGATCACTGGGATTGAGTAGAGGGTTTGTGTTGCTGGTCAGAGACGATGGAAAGTGTCTCGATCCTACCATGCATGAATATAATGTTCCTTCAAATATGGAGTCTTGGATATCATAACTTGTTTTGGTGGTCAAATTAAGCAGCAGGTGACGTGGTTATCGGAAGATATTGAAGTCGAGGAATCACGTACAGCTCCACGTTATCTAGAGAAGAAAAGAAATATAGGTTATGCAATGCATTTTCTACTAACATCCCTTAGCTAAGCAAATTCAGCCTTCTCTTTCTTCATTTTTTCCCAACTAAGCGATTATCCGACTTTTTTTTTTTTTGAGAAACACAGTACAAACGCAGGCGCTCACATACACGCGTATACACTCACCCCTATGAACGCACACACGCACACCCTACCCCTATGAGCACCTCCGGAAGACTGAGCCGGCGGATTGGATCTTGAAAATGACGAAGTCACCACAGGCGCCTCGCTATCGACGGGAACGTCGCCTCCCACTGAATGAATATTCCGCCTTTATGAGACACACAGATGTCAAACCTGGGGTTTGAACTCTGGTGGGCTGGGGGTACAACCACCCTCCTAACCATCCAACCTCAGGTTGGTTCTCAAGCGATTATCCGACTTGGAAACCATAAGATTGACTATCGTCGCCGTATTGTTCATGTTTTAACATAATGGTTCTTGGTCAAGGCAACATCCACGAGGTTTGACATTTTATTGTGGCTCTGGTGTTTACCCGGAGTATACGCTAGGTGGAACTTTTGACGCCACTTTAATTTTCTATGTCAATGTCATCTTCATGAGAGGAGGACATGAAGAAGCTTACGCTTCTCTCCCACAGAAATATGTATGGAGCATATAACACCTGATTACAAGCTTGTGATCTACAAACTCAGTTAATCTCCTACGGAACTTCACATCAAAAAGCTGGTAGGAGAAGATGAAGCAAAATAAACCAATGATCGATGTGTATAGGAAATGCACTTTTGATCCCAGATTCCCATGTGTAGATGCTTCCTTTACTCAATTTTTAAGAAAATATTTTAAAAATTGGCCCATATATCTCCACATTCTTTGTGATCACTTAAAAGTTTCATAAAAAATTGACATTTTTCATGGCATATGTAAACAGACAAAATATGCCTCACAAAAGTCTTGTTGTTGCACGAAATTTGTCTATTTTGCACATGCCACATAAAAAATTGATTTTTATTGAAAGAACGTATGTACACACAATACTTTTAAAATATTTAAACATTTATACTTTTTAAACAGAACCCTCGAAGTGTACCTTCTTTAGTTGTCCAGATATTTAACACACCGTTGACTTTAATTTTGTATCTTTCGTTTATTCCTCTAGAATAGGCAAGCCAGGGTACTTTTTATCTAGAGTCATGGATCCTAGTTTCGCACTGGAAGGCATGACTTCCCATCCTCTTGAGAAATATTATGCCCCAGCAAGACCGAGCATTTAGCATGGCTTAAAAAGTTGACATGTACATTTTTCATATAGCCGAAGTACATCAACTACCTTATATGCTTGCTTGACATTTTCTTGTAAGAACAAGAGGCTATCATACACAAACAACACGTGGGATATCCCTGGACTACTACAAAACTTCAGTTCTTGTAACATGTCCGGCTGAATTTGATTGAACAACAAAGGGGAGAGGCTCTCACCAACAAATAAACATAAGTATGGTGACAATGAATCTCCTTAACAAACCCGTTGGGTGGGGTTGAAGCTTTCAAGCAACTTCCCATTAAACCTAACAGAAAAAGGGGCATATTTGACGCAAGTCACTTTCCACTTTATCCATGTTTTTGTTATTTTGTGATCCAAATTCATATACTAAAGGAAGGCTAACTTCTGACGAGCGGAGCGAGGCCCGTCACGGATCGTTGCCACCGCCTATTTATATTCCCTGTAAGCCGCCGCTAGGGTTATCATCGCATCATTGTACACCCACGGCGTTTGTAAACACCACCAAAATAGTGAAGTTTTGCTGGCTGGCGCCCGTGGTTTTTCCCTTGTGTGTTGCAAGGGTTTTCCACGTTAAAATCTCGTGTCCCCTGCAGTGTTTTACTTTTCGTTCTTCGTTTATTGTGCATCTCAATTATAACAAGTGGTATCAGAGCCCGTGTTCTTTGGATCTAGGGTTTACGAGATGTCGTCACCGAAGTTCGATCTACCGCAGCTGGACTACACCACGAGATTTGCTTTGTGGCAAGTGAAGATGAGGGCGATTCTCGCCCAATCTTCAGATCTGGATGAAGCGATTGATGCTTTCGGCGAGAAAGCGAAGGATACCTGGACCGATGCGGAGAAGCGGAAAGACCGTAAGGCTTTATCGTTGATTCAACTCCATCTCGTCCAATAATATTCTGCAGGAAGTGCTGCAGAGAAAACCATCGCCGAGTTATGGGTCAAACTAGAGGAGGTCTGTTTGTCCAAGGATCTCACGAGCAGATTGCACGTGAAGATGAAGCTGTTCTCGCATAAGTTGCAAGAGGGAGGTTCGGTAATGAATCACCTATCTTCCTGGAAAGAGATTGTTTCTGATTTGCAGTCTATAGAAGTTAAGTATGAGGATGAGGATTTAGGTCTTCTTCTTTTATGCTCGCTGCCTAATTCTTTCAGTAATTTTCGTGACACCATATTATTGAGCCGCGACAAACTAACTCTCGCGGAAGTTTATGATGCTCTCGAACAAAAGGAGAAAATGAAATTTATGGTGCAGAGCTGAAAGTTCGTCCTCCAAGGCGGAGGCGTTAGAGGTCCGTGGCAGGACTGAGCAGCGAGATAACTACTACCACAACAACAGAGATAAGAGCAAGGGCGATAGAGGTCGCTCAAAAGTCCAAAGGACGTGACAAGTTCTGCAGGTATTGTAAGAAATCTAGCCACAATATTGATGATTGTTGGAAGCTGCAGAACAAGGAGAAAAGGAACGGAACTTACCAACCGAAAAATAATGATGGTAATGGTAAGGCTGCCGTTGTCACCGGTAAGGGTGAGGCTGCTGTTGTTGCTCGGTAGTGATAGTTCTGATGGAGATTGCTTAGCTGTTTTGGCTGCATGTGTTTCACGTGATGATGAATGGATTCTTGATACTCGCATGTTCGTTTCATATTTGTCTGTAACAAAGATTGGTTCAGTCCTATGAGTCCAGTGCAGCAGTGGAGATTTTGTGCGTGTGGGGAATGACAACCGTGCAGCATTGTTGGCATTGGTTCTGTTTCGCATCAAGACCCATGATGGGATGACACGCACGTTGGACGGAGTGAAACACATACCCTCCATGGCGAGGAATTTGATCTCTTTGAGTACCCTTGATTGTGACGGGTACAAGTACAAAGGTGGGAACAAACTTTTGAAGGTATCATCAGGTTCTCTCATTATTATGATTGGTGATATAAATTCTCCGAAATTATATGTCCTTAGAGGTAGCACTTTGCCCGGCATTGCCGCTCGTTAGTTCCGATGAAACTAGTAAGACTAACCTTTGGCACAAGCGTCTTGGACATATGAGTGAGCTTGGCATGGCGGTAATTGGCAAAGAGAGAGCTAATTGATGGCTGCGATTTAGGTAATCTTGAGTTCTGTGAGCATCGCATCTTTGGTAAGCATAAAAGAGTAAAATTTAATGCTTCCGTTCATACCACCAAAGGCATTTTAGATTATGTACACGCTGATGTTTGGGGTCCGTCCCGTAGAACTTCTAATGGTGGTGCTAATTACATGCTTACAATTATTGATGATTACTCAAGAAAAGTGTGGCCATATTTCCTGAAACATAAATCTGATGTTTTTAATGCTTTTAAGAAGTGGAAAGTTATGGTAGAAACCCAAACTCGAAAAGAAGGTTAAGATACTCCGTACCGACAATGGTATGGAATTTTGTTCAAATGAATTTGATGAGTTTTTGCAGCAATGATGGGATGGTAAGACATCATACCATTCCGTACACCCCTCAACAGAATGGCGTGGCTGAACGCATGAACAGGACCATTATTTCGAGGGCTCGCTGCATGTTGTCTAATGCAAAGATGCATAGAGGTTTTTGGGCTGAAGCAGCCTCCACCGCATGTTATCTCATCAACAGGTCACCTTCTGTTCCACTTGATAAGAAAACTCCAATTGAGGTTGAAGGAGATATGCCCTAGAGGCAATAATAAAGTGGTTATTATTTATATCTTTATGTTTATGATAAATGTTTATATATCATGCTAGAATTGTATTAACCGAAACATTAGTACATGTGTGATATGTAGACAACAAGAAGTCCCTAGTATGCCTCTTAAACTAGCTTGTTGATTAATGGATGATTAGTTTCATAATCATGAACATTGGATGTTATTAATAACAAGGTTATATCATTATATGAATGATGTAATGGACACACCCAATTAAGCGTAGCATAAGATCTCGTCATTAAGTTATTTGCTATAAGCTTTCGATACATAGTTACCTAGTCCTTATGACCATGAGATCATGTAAATCACTTATACCTGAAAGGTACTTTGATTACACCAAACACCAACTGCGTAAATGGGTGGCTATAAAGGTGGGATTAAGTATCCGGAAAAGTATGAGTTGAGGCATATGGATCAATAGTGGGATTTGTCCATCCCGATGACGGATAGATATACTCTGGGCCCTCTCGGTGGAATGTCGTCTAATGTCTTGCAAGCATATGAATGAGTTCATAAGAGACCACATACCACAGTACGAGTAAAAGAGTACTTGTCGTGAGACGAGGTTGAACAAGGTATAGAGTGATACCGAAGATCAAACCTCGGACAAGTAAAATATCGCGAGACAAAGGGAATTGGTAATGTATGTGAATGGTTCATTCGATCACTAAAGTCATCGTTGAATATGTGGGAGCCATTATGGATCTCCGGATCCCGCTATTGGTTATTGGTCGGAGTGAGTACTCAACCATGTCCGCATAGTTCTCGAACCGTAGGGTGACACACTTAAAGTTGGATGTTGAAATGGTAGTTCTTGAATATGGAATGAAGTTGGAATATTTGTTCGGAGTCCCGGATGTGATCCCGGACATCACGAGGAGTCCCGAATGGTCCGGAGAATAAGATTCATATATAGGATGTCATTTTATGTGAATAAAATGTCGCGGAAGGTTCTATGGAAGGTTCTAGAAGGTTCTAGAAAAGTCCGGAAGAAACCACCAAGGAAGGTGGAGTCCACAAGGGACTCCACCCCCATGGCCGGCCAACCCTAGTGGGGGAGGAGTCCCAAGTGGACTCCCCTAGGGGCCGGCCACCCCCACATGGGAGGTGGGAATCCCACCTTGGGTGGGAGTCCTAGTTGGGCTAGGATTGCCCCTCCTATGGAAGGATTTGGTTCGGGTCTTATTCGAAGACTTGGACACCACCTCTTGGGGTTCCACCTATATAATGAGGGACAAGGGGGAGGGGGCCGGCCACCTCAAACACCACCAAGGTGGCCGCACCCCTATAGTGGCCGGCGCCCCCTCTCCCCAAACCCTAGCCGCCTCGCTCCTCCACTTCCCGCACGCTTAGCGAAGCTCCGCCGGACTTCTCCACCACCACCGACACCACGCCGTCGTGCCTGTCGGATTCAAGAGGAGCTACTACTCCGCTGCCCGCCGGAACGGGAGGTGGACGTCGTCTTCATCAACAACCGAACGTGTGACCGAGTACGGAGGTGCTGCCCGTTCGTGGCGCCGGAACCGATCGTGATCAAGATCTTCTACGCGCTTTTGCAAGCGGCAAGTGAACGTCTACCGCAGCAACAAGAGCCTCATCTTGTAGGCTTTGGAATCTCTTCAAGGGTGAGACTCGATACCCCTCGTTGCTACCGTCTTCTAGATTGCATCTTGGCTTGGATTGCGTGTTCGCGGTAGGAAAATTTTTGTTTTCTATGCTACGTTATCCTACAAGTGGTATCGAGCCGTGTCTATGCATAGATGGTTGCACGAGTAGAACACAATGGTTTGTGGGCGTTGATGCTCTTGTTATCTTTAGTTGAGTACTTTGCATCTTTATGGCATAGTGGGATGAAGCGGCTCGGACTAACTTTACATGACCGCGTTCATGAGACTTGTTCCTCGTTCGACATGCAACTTGTATTGCATAAGAGGCTTTGCGGGTGTCTCGTCTCTCCTACTATAGTAAAGATTCAATTTACTCTTCTATTGACAACATTAGTATCAACGTTGTGGTTCATGTTCGTAGGTAGATTAGATCTATATCGAAAACCCTAAACCACGTAAAATATGCAAACCAAATTAGAGAGCGTCTAACTTGTTTTTGCAGTGGTTTGGTGATGTGATATGGCCATAATGTGATGATGAATATGTATGAGATGATCATTATTGTATTGTGGCAACCGGCAGGAGCCTTATGGTTGTCTTTAAATTTCATGTTGAGTAGTATTTCAAAGTAGTTGTAATAGTTGCTACATGGAGGACAATCATGAAGACGGCGCCATTGACCTTGGTGCTTCGCCGACGATGATGGAGATCATGCCCGAAGATGATGGAGATCATGTCCGTGCTTTGGAGATGAAGATCAAAGGCGCAAAGACAAAAGGGCCATATCATATCACATATGAACCGCATGTGATGTTAATCCTTTTATGCATCTTATTTTGCTTAGATCGCGACGGTAGCATTATAAGATGATCCCTCACTAAAATCTCAAGATAATAAAGTGTTCATCCTTAGTAGCACCGTTATCAAGTCTTGTCGTTTCGAAGCATCTCGTGATGATCGGGTGTGATAGATTCAATAAGTACATACAAACGGGTGCAAGACAGTTTTGCACATGCGAGATACTAAGGTGGCCTTGACGAGCCTAGCATGTACGGACATGGTCTCGGAACACATGATACCGAAAGGTAGAGCATGAATCATATGGTTGATATGATGAACACTTTGAGTGTTCGCCAAAGAAATCACACCTTTTCTCGTGATGATCGGGTTTTGGTGCGGTGGATTTGGTTCGTGTGATCACTAAGACAATGCGAGGGATATTGTTTTGAGTGGGAGTTCATCTAGATTTTTAATTATGTAGAATTAAAATTTGAACTCAATTTGTCATAAACTTAGTCTAAACTATTGCAAATATATGTTGTAGAGATGGCGTCCCCAATCAATTTTAACCAGTTCCTAGAGAAAGAAAAGCTTAAGAACAACGGTAGCAACTTCACCGATTGGTTCCGTCATGTGAGGATCTTCCTCTCTGCGGAAATCTGCAATATGTGCTTGATGCACCGCTAGGTGACCCTCCTGCATGAAACTGAAACCGATGAAGTAAAAGCTGTTTACGCGACTCGGAAAACTCGGTACTCTCAAGTTCGAGTGTGCCATCTTATGCAGTCCGGAATCCGATCTTCAAAAACGTTTTGAGCACCACGATCCTCATGAGTTGATGAAAGAGTTGAAGACTATTTTTGAGACTCATGCGGCCGTGGAATGCTATGAAGCATCGAAACAATTTTTCAGTCGTATGATGGAAGAAGGCAGCTCCGTTAGTGAGCACATGCTCGCCATGACCGGGCATGCGAAGAAACTCGATGACTTGGGAATAGTGATTCCTAACAGATCGGGGATTAATCGTGTCCTTCAATCACCGCCACCAAGTTACAAGAACTTTGTGATGAACTACAATATGCAGAACATGAACAAGGAGTTACCCGAACTCTTTGGCATGCTAAAAGCTGCCGAGATTGAGATCAAGAAAGAGCACCAAGTGTTGATGGTCAACAAGACCACCAGCTTCAAGAAACAGGGCAAGTCTAAGGGAAAATTCAAGAAGGGTGGCAAGAAAGCTGCCACGCCTCCCGTGAAACCTAAGAACGGCCCTAAGCCCGATGCTCGAGTGCTATTCTGCAAGGAGAAGGACACCGGAAGCGTAATTGCTCCAAGTATCCGGCTGATCCGAAGAGCGGCCTTGTAAAGAAGAAGAAAGAAGGTATATATGATATACATGTTATAGATGTTCATTTCACTGGTTCTCGTTCTAGTACCTGGGTATTTGATACTGGTTCGGTTGCTCATATTTGTAACTCGAAACGAGGAACTAAAGAATAAACGACAACTCGCCGAAGGATGAAGTGACGATGCGCGTTGGAAACGGATCCAAGGTCAATGTGATCGCAATCGGCACACTTCCTCTACATCTACCTTCGGGATTAGTTTTAAGCCTAAATAATTGTTATTATGTACCTGCGTTGAGCATGAACATTATATCTCGGATCTTGTTTAATGCAAGACGGTTATTCATTCAAGTCCGAGAATAATGGTTGTTCTATTTTTATGAATAATATCTTTTATGGTCGAGCACCACAAAAGAATGGCTTATTTCTGTTAGATCTCGATAGTAGTGATACGCATATACATAACATTGATGCTAAGCGAATTAAATTGAATGATAATTCTACTTATATGTGGCACTTGTCGTCTTGGTCATATTGGAGTGAAACGCATGAAGAAACTCCATACGATGGATTACTAGAATCACTTGACTTTGAGTCACTTGATAGATGCGAAGCATGTCCGATGGGAAAAATGACTAAGACTCCATTTTCTCAGTATGATGGAGCGAGCTACCGACTTATTGGAAATCATACATACCGATGTGTGCGGACCAATGAGCGTAGCATCGCGCGGTGGTTATCGTTATGTTCTAACCTTCACGGATGATCTGAGTAGATATGGGTATATCTATTTCATGAAACATAAATCCGAAACTTTCGAGAAGTTTAAGGAATTCCAAAGTGAAGTAGAAAATCAACGTAACAAGAAGATTAAATTTCTACGATCTGATCGTGGAGGTGAATATCTGAGTTATGAGTTTGGCATGCATTTAAAGAAATGCGGAATACTTTCACAATTGACACCGTCGGGAACACCACAACGAAACGGTGTGTCCGAACGTCGTAATCGAACTCTCTTAGATATGGTTCGTTCTATGATGTCTCTTACTTGATTTGCCGTTATCTTTTTGGAGTTATGCATTAGAGACAAGCCGCATTCACTTTAAATAGAGCACCATCAAAATCCGTAGAAACGACACCGTATGAATTATGGTTTAATAAGAAACCTAAGTCGTCGTTCCCGAAAGTTTGGGGTTGCGAAGCCTATGTAAAAAGGTTACAACCGGACAAGCTAGAACCCAAAGCGGAGAAATGCGTCTTCATAGGATACCCTAAGGAAACTATAGGGTACACTTTCTATCACAGATCCGAAGGCAAAATCTTTGTTGCTAAGAACGGAACCTTTCTTGAGAAAGAATTTCTCACTAAAGAAGTGACTCGGAAGAAAAGTAGAACTCGATGAGATTGATGAATCTATACTGGTTGATCGAGTAGCGCAGTATCGGAAGTTGTACTGCATACCGCCTACACCGGCAACAGAGGAAGCAAATGATAATGATCATGAAACTTCGAACGAGGAAACTCATCGAACCTCGCAGATCGACAAGGGAACGTACCACTCCCGATTGGTTTGATCCTTGTCTAAATGTCATGATTGTGGATAACAATGATGAGGACCCTGCGACGTATGAAGAAGCGATGATGAGCCCGTATTCCAACAAATGGCAAGAAGCCATGAAATCCGAAATGGGATCCATGTATGATAACAAAGTATGGACTTTGGTAGACTTACTCGAGAGCCGAAAGGCATGTCGAGAATAAATGGATCTTCAAGAGAAAAACAGATGCCGATGGTAATATTACCGTCTATAAAGCTCGACTTGTCGCAAAGGGTTTCCGACAAATTCAAGGAGTTGACTACGATGAGACTTTCTCACCGGTAGCGAAGCTAAAATCTGTGAGGATTTTGTTAGCAATAGCTGCATTTTTCGATTATGAGATTTGGCGGATGGATGTCAAAACGGCGTTCCTTAATGGAGACATTGAGGAAGAGTTGTATATGGTACAACCCAAAGGTTTTGTCGATCCTAAAAATGCCGACAAAGTATGCAAACTTCAGCGTTCAATCTATGGACTGAAGCAAGCATCAAGAAGTTGGAACCGACGCTTTGATAAGGTGATCAAAGACTTCGGGTTTATACGAGTGTCATGGAGAGGCCCGTATTTACAAGAAAGTGAGTGGGAGCTCGTAGCATTCCCGATATTATATGTAGATGACATATTATTGATCGGGAATGATATAGAACTATTAAGCGATGTTAAGGGTTATTTGAATAATAGTTTTTCAATGAAAGACCTTGGTGAAGCATCATATATATTAGGCATCAAGATTTATAGAGATAGATCAAGACGCCTAATAGGGCTATCACGAGTACATATCTCGGACAAGATTCTAAAGAAATTTAGAATGGACGAAAGTAAGAAAGGGTTCTTACCTATGTTACCAGTGCAAGGTATTGAGTAAGACTCAAGGACCGGCTACGGCAGTAAGAAAGAGAAAGGATGAATAATATCCCCTATGCCTCGGCGAGTAGGATCTATCATGTATGCCATGCTATGTACTAGACCGGATATAGCACATGCCGTTAGTTTGACTAGCGGATATCAAAGTGATCCAGGAATGGAACACTCGGACAGCGGTCAAGAATATCCTGAAGTACTTGAAAAGAACTAAGGATATGTTTCTTTGTTATGGAGGTGACCAAGAGCTCGTTGTAAACGGTTACACCGATGCAAGTTGGAACACCGATCCCGATGACTCTAAGTCACAATCTGGGTACGTGTTTATATTGAATGGTGCTTGCAGCAGAGCTGGGCAAGCTCGAAGCGAAGTGCACGGTGGCGAAGTCTTCAACAGAATCGAGTACATAGCGGCTTCGCAGGCTTCATCGAAGCGGTATGGATGAAGAGGTTCATTGTAGAGCTCGGTGTGGTTCCTAGTGCATTGGACCCATTAATCATTTACTCGTGATAACATGGGTGCCATCGCCAATGCACAAGAACCAAGGTCACACAAGAGGCTGAAGCATATCAAGCTGCGTTACCACTCGATTCACGAGTACATCGAAGATGGAGAAGTAAAGATTTGCAAAGTACACACTCGATCCGAATGTAGCAGATCCGTTGACTAAAGCTCTCCCTAGGGCAAAGCATGACCAACACCGAATGCCATGGGTGTTAGGTATATTACTATGTAATCTAGATTATTGACTCTAGTGCAAGTGGGAGACTGAAGGAGATATGCCCTAGAGGCAATAATAAAGTGGTTATTATTTATATCTTTATGTTTATGATAAATGTTTATATATCATGCTAGAATTGTATTAACCGAAACATTAGTACATGTGTGATATGTAGACAACAAGAAGTCCCTAGTATGCCTCTTAAACTAGCTTGTTGATTAATGGATGATTAGTTTCATAATCATGAACATTGGATGTTATTAATAACAAGGTTATATCATTATATGAATGATGTAATGGACACACCCAATTAAGCGTAGCATAAGATCTCGTCATTAAGTTATTTGCTATAAGCTTTCGATACATAGTTACCTAGTCCTTATGACCATGAGATCATGTAAATCACTTATACCGGAAAGGTACTTTGATTACACCAAACACCACTGCGTAAATGGGTGGCTATAAAGGTGGGATTAAGTATCCGGAAAGTATGAGTTGAGGCATATGGATCAATAGTGGGATTTGTCCATCCCGATGACGGATAGATATACTCCAGGCCCTCTCGGTGGAATGTCGTCTAATGTCTTGCAAGCATATGAATGAGTTCATAAGAGACCACATACCACGGTATGTAGTAAAAGAGTACTTGTCGGAGACGAGGTTGAACAAGGTATAGAGTGATACCGAAGATCAAACCTCGGACAAGTAAAATATCGCGAGACAAAGGGAATTGGTAATGTATGTGAATGGTTCATTCGATCACTAAAGTCATCGTTGAATATGTGGGAGCCATTATGGATCTCCAGATCCCGCTATTGGTTATTGGTCGGAGTGAGTACTCAACCATGTCCGCATAGTTCTCGAACCGTAGGGTGACACACTTAAAGTTGGATGTTGAAATGGTAGTTCTTGAATATGGAATGAAGTTGGAATATTTGTTCGAGTCCCGGATGTGATCCCGGACATCACGAGGAGTCCCGGAATGGTCCGGAGAATAAGATTCATATATAGGATGTCATTTTATGTGAATAAAATGTCGCGGAAGGTTCTATGGAAGGTTCTAGAAGGTTCTAGAAAAGTCCGGAAGAAACCACCAAGGAAGGTGGAGTCCACAAGGGACTCCACCCCCCATGGCCGGCCAACCCTAGTGGGGGAGGAGTCCCAAGTGGACTCCCCTTAGGGGCCGGCCACCCCCCACATGGGAGGTGGGAATCCCACCTTTGGGTGGGAGTCCTAGTTGGGCTAGGATTGCCCCCTCCTATGGAAGGATTTGGTTCGGGTCTTATTCGAAGACTTGGACACCACCTCTTGGGGTTCCACCTATATAATGAGGGACAAGGGGGAGGGGCCGGCCACCTCAAACACCACCAAGGTGGCCGCACCCCTATAGTGGCCGGCGCCCCCTCTCCCCAAACCCTAGCCGCCTCGCTCCTCCACTTCCCGCACGCTTAGCGAAGCTCCGCCGGACTTCTCCACCACCACCGACACCACGCCGTCGTGCTGTCGGATTCAAGAGGAGCTACTACTTCCGCTGCCCGCTGGAACGGGGAGGTGGACGTCGTCTTCATCAACAACCGAACGTGTGACCGAGTACGGAGGTGCTGCCCGTTCGTGGCGCCGGAACCGATCGTGATCAAGATCTTCTACGCGCTTTTGCAAGCGGCAAGTGAACGTCTACCGCAGCAACAAGAGCCTCATCTTGTAGGCTTTGGAATCTCTTCAAGGGTGAGACTCGATACCCCCTCGTTGCTACCGTCTTCTAGATTGCATCTTGGCTTGGATTGCGTGTTCGCGGTAGGAAAATTTTTGTTTTCTATGCTACGTTATCCTGCGTGAGGTATGGTCCGGTTCGCTCTGCTGATTATTCAGATTTGAGAGTTTTCGGTTGCATCGCTTACGCTCATGTTGATAATGGAAAGTTGGAGCCAAGGGCTGTTAAGTGCATCTTCCTTGGTTATGGTTCGGGAGTTAAGGCATATAGATTATGGAATCCTGAAACTAAGAAAATTGTGTTGAGCAGGAATGTCGTTTTTAATGAGGCGGTTATGTTTAATGATAGTCCGTCTACTGATATTTCCGATGCTATTGATTCTCCCGATGTTTCTGATGATGAGCAACGACGAGAATTGGCGTGCAGGTGGAGCACGCAAAGGAGAATGAAAATGTGTTTCCTGAAACCAACAATGATGATAATGATGTTCCACCTTCACCACCTTTTGTTCGAGCGACAAGGACGGTCTATTGCTGCTGACCGCCCTAAGAGAAATATTACACCTCCTACCCGATTAATTCAAGAATGTGATATTGTTGTTTATGCTTTGAGTTGTGCTGAACAGGTGGAGCATGATATTGAACCAGCTACATATACTGAAGCCATTGCTTCGGTTGATAAAGAGAAGTGGGTAGGTGCGATGCAAGAAGAGATGCAATCGCTTGAGAAGAATGGCACATGGGATGTTGTGCACTTGCCTAAACAAAAGAAGGCTGTCCATTGCAAGTGGATATTCAAAAGAAAGGAAGGTTTGTCTCCTAATGAGCCTCCACGGTTTAAGGCAAGGTTAGTAGCAAAAGGTTTCAATCAAATTCCAGGTGTTGATTATAATGATGTATTCTCCCCGGTTGTGAAGCATAGTTCTATTCGTGCTTTCTTTGGTATTGTTGCTATGCATGATCTTGAGCTTGAGCAGCTAGATGTAAAGACCGCTTTCTGCATGGTGAGTTGGAGGAGGATATATATATGGACCAACCTGAAGGTTATGTTGTGCCTGGTAAGGAGGATCTTGTTTGCAAATTAAAGAGGTCCCTTTATGGTCTGAAACAGTCGCCACGACAGTGGTATAAAAGGTTTGATTCATTTATGCTTACACATGGTTTTGAGAGATCTCGGTATGATAGTTGTGTGTATATCAAGTTTGTTAATGGATCACCTATTTATTTGTCTGCTATATGTTGATGATATGTTGATTGCTGCCAAGAGCATGAAAGAGATCACTACTTTAAAGAATCAATTAAGTAGTGAGTTTGAGATGAAGGATCTTGGTCCCGCTAAGAAAATACTAGGCATGGAAATCAAAAGGGACGTGAAAGTCTAGTTTGTTGTTTCTTAGTCGGGAAAAGTACATTGAGAAAGTTCTTCATCGTTTTAATATGCATGATGCAAAGTCAGTTACTACTCCTATTGCTTCTCATTTCAAGTTGTCAGCTTTGCAATGTCCTAGCTCTAAAGATGATATTGAGTACATGTCTCGAGTTCCCTATTCTAGTGCTTGTTGGTTCCTTGATGTATGCCATGGTTTGTTCACGTCCTGATCTATCATACGCTATGAGTTTGGTCAGTCGATACATGGCTAATCCTGGTAAAGAACATTGGAAAGTCTGTTCGGTGGATTTTCGTGTACCTTCGCGGCACATCAAAAGCTTGCTTGAGGTTTGGCAGGATTGGTGAGGGGCTCGCCGGATATGTGGATTCAGATTATGCTCGGCGATTTGGATCGAAGAAGGTCCCTCACAGGGTTATGTGTTTACTTGTTGGTGGATGCGTTGTTAGCTGGAAGGCTACTTTGCAGGATGCTGTTGCATAATCTACTACTGAGGCTGAGTACATGGCTATTGCTGAGGCAGGTAAAGAGGCTGTTTGGCTGAAAGGGTTATATGCTGAGCTTTGTGGAGATAATTCTTGCATTAAGTTGTTCGATGATGATCAAAGTGCTATTTATCTTACTAAAGATCAGATGTTCCATGATAGGACAAAGCACATTGATATTAAGTACCACGCAATCAGAGATGTGGTTGCAAAAGGTAAAGTGAAGGTATGCAAGATTAGTACTCATGATAATCCTGCTGATATGATGACTAAGCTCTGTCTCTGTGTCCAAGTTTGAGCTTTGCTCAAGCTTGGTTGGTATAACTGTTTAGCCCAAGTGGCTATTGGCGCCAGCAAGTGTTTTCTTTGTTGATTCAGGTGATTGTTGAAGTTCATGCTACAAGGAATTTGTCTCAAGGTGGAGTTTGTTATTTTGTGATCCAAATTCATATACTAAAGGAAGGCTAACTTCTCGACGAGCGGAGCGAGGCCCGTCGCCGGAGGCTTGGGCCGAAGCGTAGCGTAGTCGAGTTAGCCCATATGTCGTGCCCTACAGGGGACGCCTGCGGGGGTGCGGGGGCGGCAGCCCTGCGGTACCTGGATCGTTGCCACCGCCTATTTATATTCCTCGTAAGCCGCCGCTAGGGTTATCATCGCATCATTGTACACCCACGGCGTTTGTAAACACCACCGAAATAGTGAAGTTTTGCTGGCTGGCGCCCGTGGTTTTTCCCTTGTGTGTTGCAAGGGTTTTCCACGTTAAAATCTCGTGTCCCCTGCAGTGTTTTACTTTTCGTTCTTCGTTTATTGTGCATCTCAATTATAACAGTTTTTAGTAAACCAAATATTCTGAAGGCTTCCTCTAAAAGTCACGAATCAACTCGATCATCTTCTTTCATCAGGTCCAACTTATATGCACAAAAATGTACAATTGTTTTTGATCCGATGTGAAGGGCATGTATACATTCAAAGGCGATGGTTACATTGTCACTAATCATATGCCCCGGCAAAAATGCACTATGAGTTTCTAAAATAATATCCCGCAGAAGGGGTCTCATCATATTCACTAGGCATTGTGCAACAACCTTGTACTCCCTCCTTTTTTTTTAATTGACTCAAATTTAGTACTACGTACAAAGTTGTACTAAATCTGAGTCAATTAAAAGAGACCGGGGGAGTACTAAATAACACTGCAAAGACTAATTGGTTGAAAGTTTTTTAAAGTCATGGGGTTATTTATTTTTGGAATGAGGACAATACATGTGTTATTTACTACTTCAGGCTGATCAGGCATGTATCCATCTTCAGAAAAAAAAACAGAATGCTTCAATATTATCTTCTTTGACCGTACCTCAATTTCTTAAAAAAACGCTGGCGGGAAGCCATCAGGCCTGGTGGTGCATTGGACAGACCAATGTGCAAAAGAGCATAATTGATTTCCTCATGTGTGAATGGTGCACATAAGGATTCATTTGTTTGATCATCTATTTTTTGCTGGAATAAATAGGTAATGATTTCTGGAGCTACTGATAGATTGGTCAGCAGTATACAAATCTCTGAAAAAAATATGTTGTCTGTTTCTGCATAACAATCGGATCAGTAGTTACATCACCACCATCAGCTTCACAAACGCAGAAAAACATTGAAATTTGGCGGGAACTTGATCTTCCACATATTGGTCCATGATGACCTACCCACCTTATACCGAGCTAGAGGAGCCGGCTGAACCCAAGCCAAGCCTTGCCAAGACCTGCATCGACCACATGTGCTTGACCGGCCTTCTCGGCTTCTTGGGCCGCCGGTCAGTGACGGATGAATGTTACACCAGGTTGCTAGGCTGATGCTGTGTTCGTGGTGAGGTGCGCGGCGGAGGAGTGGAGCATGGTGGTGAGCTCCTTGGAGGCGACGATGGACTTGTAGATCTCCATGACCAGCCGCTTCTCGAACTCCGAAGGGCCCTGTTGCGCCGCCGCCGCAGCCCCAGGCAGCAACAGCTTCTGGTGCTTCCGCCGCGGCACGCGCTTCGTCCACATCCCGTCGCTGGGCAGCGCCGTGATCGCCGCCTTCCTGGCCACCGTCAGCATGCCGCCCACGTACGCGTCCCGCAGCCGCCCCAGCAGCCGTGCGGGCGCCGCGACAACCGCTCGAACCACGCGCACGCGGCGCAGGATTAGCCCGCGAAGCCGCAGGCGCCACCCGCCGGAACGCCGGGCGCCGCCGCCGAGGCGCTGCGTGTTGCCCTTGGTCCTGCTGCCGCCCTCGCCGGCCTCCAGGCGCTGGTACTTGCGGCGGCGCCAGTGCGAGCGGATGCCCTTGGTGAACCCTATCGGGAACGCCTCAATCTCCATCGGTCAACAGGTGTTCAGAGTACGTCTGGTGGCGAGGTGGTGAAGCTTTGGCAAGCGTAGCTGCTCGATCGGGATAATGGCCGGTTTGTTGCTGAGGTGCAGCCGTGCAGGTGTAGTGATGTTTGGTGTGGAATAGCGATGCCGCCTCGTGTCTTTTATGCTAGCTCGTACTCCCGTTGAGTCGCACACCCGTTGGTGACATGGTGCTGGACTGGTCGTTCCCGGCCGTCGTTTTCTTTCACCACCTCCCCGTGCATTAATTCATGGGTCTTGGCTGCAGATAAGTTATGCGAGACGGAACTAGGACCAGCATAACGTACGTTGAACATCTAGAAGGTCGCCGCTATTATAAGGGGCGCATCTAATTCTTAGTCGACCGATAATTTTATCCATACGATAAGTAGCTAAATTTTAGTTGCAATCTCCTGTGAAACTGGAAAATTTTAGTTTCAACCAATGTTGCCACCCATGGCTAGCATAAATCTCACGACACGGTCCTACTGTACTGTTTAGGCTAGCCATAGTGCTAGTATCATAGCTAGTATCATGCATCCTAGCCCCACCAAAAATGTTGATGTGGCAGGTAATTATGGATGTGAGAGAAGATTAAGAGTATCATAGGTAGATACTGTATCATAGCGCACATCACGAGAAAAGTTAGTATCAAATAAATCTTGTACACAAATTTGTATTGGGATTCTACAAATCAATTAATATAGCAAAACTATGATACTAGTCTATGATACTATGCATTATGGATCTAGTATCATAGAAAAATATCATATACATGATACTACTATATGAAACGGAGTACTACACACTATGGCCAGCCTTAGAAGTCAACTCAATTAGCAAAACCTATTATTATGGACGAGTAAATAGGTTGAAGATTAATTCAGTCACTTTGTTGTTTAATACTTCATCCGTTTCAATAAACAAGATGTAAATTTTGTTTAAAATGTCAATAATCTTTAAGTTTGATTGGTGTTATAGATAAAAAAAATTAACATCAATGGTACCAAATCAATATTAGCTGATTAAGCGTAAAATATACTTTACAGTATATTTGCTTCATATATGTTCATATTTTTTTATTTAATTAAACTTACTAAGCTTTGATTTTTTAAATTTCTATAACTCGTTTGGAATGGAGGTAGTACACTTGTATTTCAGCATTGACCAACCGCTAAGCTGGGGTGTGTGTTGGGAGCTGCTGCCACTGTCTTGTGGTTCCTCTGGCCTGAGTCGACGATGGAACGAATCTCTCCTGCCATGAAAGTTCCTTCATAGCAAGTCACGGATATCATATTATCTCTTGATCGTTCGGTCAAATATAAGCCTCAGGGTTGACAAATTAATACACGTGTGGTAATGGGCCTCTAGTAAAGATTCTCAGACTCTTCTACACCTAATAGTCAATTCAGTGACTTGGTTTACACTTTACAGGTTCTTCCAGTGTACGAAACTCTCTGAATTAGAACTTGACTATTCTCTTGTAACATTTATATTGAGTAGAGCTTCTTCACAAATAACAACCGGTTTCGTCCTGCCCGCTCCCGCGAGTGGCAGGGCGAACCCTAGCCACGTACCGCAAGTCCCTCCTTCCTCCCCCTCCCCTCCCTCGCCGCCGCCAGAGGGCGTCGCGGGGCGAAGCCCCGGGGGCGGCGGCGGCGGCGGGGCCTTCTCTCCCTCTCGCTTGACGGTGGCGGCGCAGACCGGCACGGTTGGCAGGGGCGACGCTTCTCCACATGAGGCGACGACGCTCGACCAGGGCACGAGGTTTGCGTGGCTCCGGCAGGGTGGAGGCGCGGCTGACATCTTGCTGGCGCGTCCCGACGCCGGCGCGTCCGTGGCCATGGGTGGCGGCGGCGGGCCCAGATCTGGGTCGGCGGGCCTGGGCTGTCTCTGGGCAGTCTCGGGCTGGGCTGGCCTGAGGTGTTTGGTCTCTGGGCAACAGGGTGCTGCCTTTTGCCCCCTAGTGCAGAGGATTGAACGGGTTGGGGCCGTCGCCGGCGTCAGTCCGGGCTGGCGGTGCTCGGGCATCCTGTGCAGTCAATCTTGGTAGGGACCAAGATGCCCCTCTCTGGTATGCTCCGGCTGGAGAGTGTTGGGGATCTGTGGTGGAAGGGGGTGCTCCAATGGTGCGGTGGCGGTCTCCGCCATCGCCTTCCAATTTCCCTCCGGCCACCATGGACTACCGGGGGACGGTGTGTCTCGGTTTCCGTTCCTACGGGACTGGTGTGGCACCATTGGGTTTTTTTTGGCCTACAGGGACGCTTGCGTGCTCGATGGTGTGTTTGCTAAAGCAATGCAAGGCTGCCGGCGACGACGACATCTATGGACGCCATCCACCTTCTTGGAGGCGTGGCCAAGACACACATCTTATCGCCGGTTGTCTGCCTCTTGGCACTGACTGCTGCCCTAGTTACTAGTGATCTCTCCGAGCTCCTCCTCGAAACTCCTATTCGTTGAGTCCGTGCGTCAGGTAGTGCCCGGCTCCATATAGTTTGTGTGACTCCCCTTTGCGCGACCACTCCCAAGCCTAGGGTGGCTGTAGGCGTGTGCGTCGCGGCAGGAGGTACCCCGATGTTCTTCAACAGCTGGTGGTTTGTCCTGATGGCATGCGCTAATACATAGGCGTCCTCTTGGAGTGGGTGCCGAAGCTTCTGTGAAAGCACTGTACAGATTGCCTGTGCCGACACCGATGACGCTCCCGAGCGCCATTCTCCTTCCTGGAGGCGTTGTCCTGAAGCCTCCCCCTTGGAACTCTGGAAGTTCGCCAGCTTCACTAGCGCAGTTAGCTAGTTCCCGGGGAGTTGGTTGTCCTCTATGTGCCAAGATGTTCAGTGTGTTAGTCCTGCGTGGTTCAGGTCCGCGGAGTGGCATCTCGGGGCTTCTGCCTCAGCCGAGCCGGTGTTTGGCTGAAGTCATGGGCGCTCTCGGATGAACTTGTAGTTTAGGGCCTAGCTCTATTGTACGTGTTCCTTGTTTTAGGCTTTAGCTCTTCACCACCTGGTCTTGTATCTCTAGATGGTATCCCTAGTTTTTATCCCTTTTTTTTTCTTTGCTTGTTGTCACCATGTACGTTTTGCCGGTTGATGGCTTTGTTAATTCAAAGCTGAGCCCTTCGAGCATGATATTTAAACTATTCTCTTGTATGGGTAGCCAAAGCATCTCTCTTAACATCGATTAAACCCGATCAAAGGTAGTAAACTTGTACTGGTGACTCAGTGGCTGGTGAGTGATCGAAGCGGTAATTAAGCTAGGGAGCCAAGTGATGTAAGCTAACTGAATGGTTCATAGTCAAGGCAACATGCCCCATGTTTGACATTTTACCTCCTAAAGTAAATTTTCACGCATCCTCGGTTTTCCGTGGTCAATTTCCAGAGTTGAGGGCATGAAGAAGATTACGGTAGTCACTCTCACAAAAATATTTATGAAATGATATAGACTTTCACAATGCATTGTATCGTAGTGCGATATCCTCTGTAGTTCAATTTTTTTCATTTAATATAGTATCACATAAACATAATATTTAGGATACAACGTTAAAAATATCGCTGCCCCCCCACCCCCAAAAGTTGAAGGGTAAGTTTTTCCCGGTGCCTTTTTTTTTAGCCCGCAAAAACCCATATTAAGCCCTATATACTCATGTATAGATACACTAGGTGCACTTAATGTTTCTACCAGCCAATGTGGCCGATAAAATATTTTATACACAGACGTTTAGGGTTTCAACGTACACCATTGTATGCATGTCTGACTACTGAACCGTGTAGACTTAAACGGACGGTATGGGCTACTCTAGGGCTTGTACTTATATCTTTTTATTCACTTCTAATCATTGAATCATTGCGACGTTCATGTGTTTCAGTTCACCAAGGAGGGGGGACACCTAAGAAAAAGTGCAAAAATATATCAAGGACCGACGTGACAACTATGTTGTCGCCAGCTCGTTAATTAGGAACCCTATCATCTAGTAATAAGTTGACTACTCCCTTCATACCGGTTTACTGGGCTTACTATAGAATTAAGAATATGCCAAAGAATTAGGCTTGTTTTGCTAATTAATACGTGAATTAATTGACTAATTCCTCGAAACCAGCGCACCCACCTCTCCCTCTTAAGACTAGTCACAATGTATAGTATCATATAAAAGTATTATGCGTATGATACGACTACATGTTACTATGTCCACAATGCATGGTATCATGTACTAGTACCATAATCTTCTTATATTAGTAATTGATTTGTAGAATCTTAATGTATATCTATGTACAAGATGTATTTGACATTAAATTTTCTAGTACTACGTGCTATGATACAATATCTACCTATATAATCCTCTCTCTCATCTTTAATTGTACTGCCATATCAGCTTTTTTACATGCATGGGATGCATGATAGTATTAACTATGATACTCCCTCCTCTCCCCGTATCCCTAGGTCGCCAATTTGATCTATATAATTTAAATTATTAAATACAAAAATTATATCATTAGAATATAGAACATCTAAACTTTCTAATGATATAATTTTTAAGACATATAACTAACGCTAACTTGATCAAATTTGCGACCTAGGGGTACGCGCACGCCTAATAAACTGTGAGAGAGGGAGTACTTCCATTGGGGATAGTCTAATTGCTTCTAATTAACCATTCCTTTTCCTGGTTGCATGCAAGCAGGAGGGAGTCGCTGCGCTGTGGGCCTAGACTGTGTTGTTCAGCTTCCCCTTCTTAACTAATGCGTGCACCAAACAATCGTCCAACAGTAACAGCACCTCAACGTCAAATACATGATCCAATCGCTATTAACCTAGATCACAGTGCCTCTCCTATTAAGCCTAATAAACCGGTATAGAGGGAGTAGATATTTAGCACATTGCATGCAAGAGTTGTAGGAATCGATAGTCAGCATTGATCCGCTTGATGGAAGTCAGGCGCATTCTGATGAAACATCAATTCTGGATTTATGGCACACAAAGGAATATGTGGCAGAGCTTGGACAAGTAAACTGGTTGAAGATTCCTTTGCATGAATGTTTGACACACTTGCACTATTTGACCATTGACCAACAACCAAAAGCTGGTGGTGAGGTGCCTAGGGAGTTTGTGCCGCTGGCTGGTGGCTGCTGGGGTCAGAGTACCACGAACGATTCTTTCATATCAAGTCTTGGATATCATATCATGACTTTACTTGGTCTCAAGCTGAAGTGTCGTGATTAATTAAATTTCACATGGATGCATAGCCGACTGTGTTTAACGGGATAGTCAATGGAAATTGGAAAGATGATCATGGTCTTTGGCTGTGCTGGTTTATGAGTTCTTTTAGCACAAGCACGTACACATGTGTTTAGTATGCTGGGATAACTGAATAAACATCTATGTGCAATTTTAGTTTAGAAAGGTGTTGAGTGAAGCGATGGAGTTAAGTGACGTGAGGTAACAACAAAATAGTTCCTACTTAGGGATATATTAATATCGACACGATATTCAGCATCTCCGACAACACGATCAGGAGGTAGACATCAAGGACACACACAATGACAAAACTAACAATAAAGGAAGAAAAAACGATAGCCGGAATAGTTGACAACATCATGACTACTTGAAAAGGTTCTCCACAAGTGAATCCTTCTTAAAAGAAAAGACGAGTGAGCATCACCAACGCGATTCAACAAAGGCTGGATCATGAGTTTTCTCCCTAGACAGAAAGTTCGAGCAATCTCCACACAAGGCTATCAACAAGGAAGCGGCGCATAAGAACCACCACTGCAAGGTACAACAACTAAAGACCAGACTTAGGGTTTCACCCGGAGATCGATACTGGTACTCATAGAGCACCATCAAACTATTGTCAACCTATGCCCCCCGTCCATAACTCTAGCTTTGAAACCAGAGACAATTTCTTAAGAGCATGGTCCTAATATGGTTGTCACACAAATGATAACCATGTGGATGAACATGCCGCTGAGAAGCACCAAACATCACTTACGACCATCGGCATGCCACTAGGTTAGGCCATCGGCGCCACCAAGACCTCAGGGGACAAACTTATAGTCTCACACCAACCTTACCCGAATATGATGGCCACCGAAAAGTACGTGGCAATAATTCAGATGTCTTACACGTATTAGTCACCAAGGGACTCCATGTGCAGTGAACTTTCGACGCCGAATCACCTCAAATGTAGATGCTTTACATAGCAGCAGTCTATTGCTTGCATCAGCTCATGAGGTCAACAGATCAAAAGAAAAGCTCATGAGGTCAACTGATCCAATTACTACAATAGAAAGAGTTTTTGGGGCTACATTCCAAGATGACGTTGATAATTTGACTGGAAACCAAGGAAATAGATGCAATACTCATCATAACACGTCAAGACATGCATGAATTGAAAATAGGTAAACTTTGGCTGCGAGTGTTTTTAAGAATCTCCTCTACAACTCTCATGACAAGTGATAAGTCTGCTGCATGTTTGGTGATGCAAGCTCTGTAAACGAAACCATTTCTGAAATACCGATTCGGTTATTTATGTGGAACTCTCTGATGCTGTAAGTCTTGATTTAATTACTGTTGTGATTTTCAAGAATTTTAATAATTTACCAAACTTTTTAGTTGTAACAATTTATTTACATTTCATTCTCAAGTTGCGGCTATCATTTTCCGTGCAAAATAATTTCTTGTTATAATTTGGCCTACCTTTCCATCTGTTGATGTCATTATATATTTTACCTCTATATGTTTTCTTCTATACATGAAAATTCTATTATTTTGATTAATTTTTTGGTATATATATCAAACATGACACTCATTGTGAAATCTACAAAAATATATTTTATACCATGAACCTTAGCTGTTAAGTGGGTTGCGTCAACTAAGACCTGATATTAATCCCCACGGGAAAAATGGGAGGCCCTTGCATGCGCAGGTATAGCTCAGCTCGTAACAAAATCCTGTTAACCTGGAGTACAACTTCCAGCCTGTAGTGCTCGATCGAGCGTGCGCTTAGAAACCAAGAAAAAATAGTACACGCCGATCAGATCGGGTCGTACTATTCCCCGCTCGTGTGCATGCGGGAACAACGGACACACGCAGCGACTCGCCTCAGCTCGCCCCTGTTCGGTCGGTCTAGCCGTCTGGGACGGGTTTCTCCAGCAGTTTTTTTCTTTTTCGTATTTTTTTATAAATTCAAATCTGCCATATTCAAAAAGAATCATAAATTCAAAAACTACATATCTTGAAATTCAAAAAAAATCAAATTTGGAAATGTTCAATTTGTTTTGCTAAAATAAATCTATTTATAATTTTTTGTTCAGAACCAAAAATTGGGGCAATTTTTTTCCTCAAAAACATTTTTGTTAATAGTTATTATTTTTAGAACATAAAATTTGCTCACAAAAAAATTTGCTCAAATTTTGTTTGTTCATAATGTTTTTTGTTCAGAAATAAAATTTGCTAAAAAAAATTGCCAAAAAAATATTCATATTTTAAAAAAATTAGGAAAAGAAGAAAACAAATAAAACAAAAACAAAAAAAAAACCGAAACAGAGAACCGAGAAGAACCGCGAAAACCGGATGACAAAGAAGTTACGGGCCACGCCCAAGTTGCCACCCCGTTCGTGCAGAGCGTATTCCCTCACGCACGCGGGCGATAAATAGGTTTCACCGATCAGGTCAGTCGTTACTGCGCACCGCACACCCCCACGTGCGGTATGGACCTGCCTGGTCAGCCCAGTTCACGTTTTTTTGTTTTTTATTTTTTTTTGTTTCTGCTTTCTTTCTTTATTTTTTTTTTGTTTTTTCTGTTTCTTTTGCTTTCTTAAGATTTATTTTAAAAAAAAATGAAAATTGTGCATTTCTTAAAAAGGTTTAAGTTTAAATATGTTCAAATTTAAAAAATGTTCTAGAGTGAAAAATGATTAAATTGAAATATGTTCAAAAGTGAACAATGCTTACATTTTTAAAAAAGTTCAGATTTAAAAATATTCAACTTAAAAAATCTTTAATTTTTCAAATAGATTATATCTTAAAATTGTTCAAACATAAAATTTATTCAAATTAGAAAATTGTTCAAATTTAAAAATTTCTCAAAATTAGAAATTCTGGATTTGAAATATTTCTATTGAAAACTATTTATGTTTGTGAAAAATAGATTTTTCTAGGAAAATTAGATTATGTAAAGTAAAAAAGAAAGAGAATAGAAATAGGAGGAAGAAGAAAAGAGAACGAAACGGAAAAAAAAACGATAGTTACCTCCTAGTGGGCTGCGGGCCAGCTAGCCTCCGCAACCACGCAGGTTGTGCAGTGCTAACGTCGTGTCCACCAGGTCGGCAAACATGAGTGCCCCCTGAGCCCTGTCTCCCGAGCATAGCTTGGTATGGGCTGCGGCGAATCCAGACCATTTTACTAGGGTGGATCTAATTTGGGTTGGGTTTTTCTTTTTTTTTCCTTATTTTCTACCCAAGACATATCGGCTGGGCCAAATCCTAGGGTGGTCCCCGCCCCACCCTTCCACCCTGCTAGCTCAACACGGATGTCCCGACCCAAAAAAACTCGGGCTGGACCGGGCCAAGTTTGTATGTGTGGCTGGGCTTGGGCTGATATTTTAAGTGCGACGGTCAGGCCGAGCCAGGCTTCAGGCTGTGGAAAACACGATTTTGGCCATAGTCACGCCAGGTCCGGAGGGGCTTTTTTGAGCTTTAGACTGGGCCCGTGCTCAATTTTTATGCCCAACGGTCAGGCTAGGCTAGGGCCTAGACTTTCTGCCTCGTGCTTTTTTTGGCCCGACTCGAAGCCCGACCCGGCCCAAATTTTGCCTAGGTATATACTCCCGAGTCCACACCTTCACGCTGCAGGAGCCCGTGGGGGGCGGAGACGGACGCTACAGGCGTTCGGGTGCACGAGACGAGGAAGACAAGAGCGTGCATAAACAGCAGAATGATGAGCGTGCAATGAAAGATGGTGAGCTAAGATTTTTCTGAGTGTGGAGAATTATAATTTATTTATGCAGTGCAGGTTATGTACCGATGAACAACTTTGCTTTGTATTTTTTTAGATAGCCTTTGCTTTGTTTATGGTCATTTTGTATCGTATGGAGAATCACGACCTATCTAAGAAGTGCATACATGATTGAAGAACACGACGAACGATATTTTTATCTAATATAAATGGGAACATAATCTAGGGATTAGTCATCCATCATCCTAGGCGATTTTGAAATTTCTGAGGGGATTACATGTATTGCACAGTTTTTGTTTTTATCTTTTGATATGGTTAGAATTGAGCCGCTATGTAATCTTAGTTATATAGAGGTTGGTGTAATGCTTAGTAACTTTAAGTAATAAAACACATATATTAAAGAAAAAATAGATTTGGAAATAATAATTGAAATCATATATCCTTTTTTGGCTATTTACAAAAGTTTGGCTTTAAGGTTGAAAGTAGAGTTCATAAGCAAAAGCCTGAACTGTTCTTCGTTACTAAAACTATCTGAAGTATTCTAGTATGTGTCACACTAAACCTAAGGGGATGGCGGGCGGCCCATTCTTTTCGATGTTCCTGGTCGTGGCACTCGCAGCTACAAAAGCTCGAATATCTTCCTCCGACGCGATGGTGTTCGGGCGACTGCACTCTCGCACGGTTCCCGCTGTCGGCCTTGTCGTCGTCGTCGGCGGCAAATTATTCGCCTTGCCACGCATCAGTGTCCTAGAGATCTCACGCAGGTAGCTGCCCACACCGCCGCTCTTCGCTTCCTCGTGCTTCCTCGGCGATCGCGCACGCCGGCCCCGCGGCGGTTTGCTGCCGAAGCACGGCGGCTGATGGGACGTCCTGAATCCGAGCCCTTCTCCGCTAGAGGGGGAGGAAGTTGTGGAGGCGGTGCTAGAGGAGCCCGTGCCCGACACGGATGCGGTGCCGGCCGGTCGGCTCTTCCGCTGCCGTCGGTGCCCCTTCAGGTCCTCGGCGGCCGGCGGCGCGGAAACCAGGACGCCCTTGGGCGTCGCAGCCCCCTTCCGCCTGCTGCCGCGCGCGCCGAAGCACCGCGGCGAGGCGGAGTGGCTGCGCTGCAGAGGCGCCGCCTCCAACGCCGAAGGGGAGGGGCAAGCCGACGACGCCTGGCAGCCCACGCTCGACGAGTGTACGGGCTCGTGGTCGACCGTCGCTGACGCGTTGAGCGCCATGCAGGAGAGCAACCACGCAAAGGTGAGGTGGAAGATCTGCATCGCGCGCGCGTGCGTCGGAGTTGGGGAGGAAGGAGGAGTCGGCGGGGTGGCACGGTCCTATGTATACGCACGGCAGCAGACTGCAGCGGGACACGGCGCGCGGCCATTACGGCTGCACGCGCGCGTCTTGCCGAAAATGCCCAACGCAGTCCGGCATTTGCCAAAATCTGTGGCTAATTTCTTGCGATTATTTACTGCTTCCGTGTTTAGTTACTTGCCGGTCGATCGGTTTTCCAGGCTAGCTGAATGGCCAATTCAACCTATCGTGAGGACGTGTTACGATCGAGCAGACCGAAAACAGTGGTGCAAGACACGACATGAGACAATTACCAAGCTAATTTAGCGAGTAGTTCGAGAAAGCCTTGAGATCAACAACTAACAGGGGAAATACACAGATCGAGCAGGGATCGAAGAAAAACGAGATGACGATCTAGGTTCGCGCACGCAGGCACGGCGGCGATCGAGCGGGATCTACCTAGCTAGGCGCCGGGCGCGGCGTCCTTGACCCGGTTGTTGAGGTACCCGCCGTACTCGCGGCGCGCGTAGTCCTTGACGTGGCTGGCGGTATCGGCGATGCGGCTGCGGGCGCGGTCCACCTGGTCGGCGCCGACGGGGTGGCGGCCCGTGAGGTAGCGGTACGCCCAGGTGGCCGCGGCGAGCGCGGCGACGGCGAAGCCCGCGGCGGAGAGCGCGGCGAAGCCGACGACGAAGAGCGCGAGCGCGAAGGGCACCCAGATGGGGCTGGTGAGCAGGGCGAGCGGGCCCAGGAAGACCAGCGCCACCACCGCGCCCGTGATGGTGAGGCCCGCGAGCAGGAGCAGCGCGGCGCCGGCGAGGAGGAGGGTTAGCAGGCCGACGATCTGGGTCGAGGTTGGGGCGTGCGCCTGCACGCGGTGGAGGAGGGTTGATGGGTCCGGGGCGTGCGAGTCACCGTGCTGCTGCTGCTGCTGCCGATCCGCCATGCTCGCGGAGGAGGAGACGGTGGTGGGAGTGGAGGGGAGGGTAGTGGTGGTGGCAGCTGGGTGAGAGGAATGGCGAGGAGGAGAGTTAAAGGGGCGGAGAGGGAGGCGGGCGAGAGAGCGCGTGGCGTGGACGGAGTGTGCATGCGCGACGTGTGTGCGACCATGGCCAGAGCTTGCTGTGTCCGCTTGTCGTTGCACCGTGCTCTTCGGATCGGATTCTTTTCTACGTTTTACCGGCGGGATGAACGGCAGATGCTGTGGTGTTTAGTGGGCATCTGATGCCACGTGCCGACGGTTCGAGGCCTTGGGACAGTGACACGGCGACTCATCCTACGTTGCCGGAGCGGCAGGTGGGCGTGGCATGCCTTGTCGCGGTTCCAAGCGGCGGGCGGCAGTGACGGTGTCGCTTGTACTACGTAGTTGGTACGCATCGACGTGGCCACTACTTGGGTGACGCGCGCGCGCTCCTCTCGCCGGAGACTTGGACAACGCCGACGACACCCAGCCGAGGCGCCCTCGACCCCTCGTTCTGGTTGGAGACGACGTGGACGCGGCGGCATCGCTGGACTGTCAACTCTCAATTTTTCTGGTGTTATTATTATTATGCTCTTTCTCTAGTGATGACTATCTCAATATCCGGGGATACTACGGATTTTCATCTTCCCAACATGCGCCCTAGCGTGAGAGCATATCTGGCGATACTACACCTGACGAGTTTTTTTTAGATAACAAAATAAGGCTCTAAACGGTGAGGAATATACAAGATGTGTTGAACCAAACAACTACACACACAAGACATAAACCTACCAATGAGACTACATTCGGAAACGCGAAATAGCCAGCACACGACTATTATAAAAAGACTACGCAGAGGAAGAGCAAACGCTGGACGAGCTATGTTGTTGAGCTTGGGTTCACCCGAGCATGGGTGAGCCAACGAACACCGCAATTGTCTAGACAACCCCACCGTCGTAAGCAGCGCCACTAGAGGCCTACCACTACCAGAAATCGACCATCACTGCTCACAACCAATGATGTAGAACCAATGTAAAGCCCAACAAAAAACTATGAGTGTGTGCAGAGCACAACGAAAGCCTTGCCAGGCAAGCGGAACGAAGAGCCAACACCGAAGCAGCGACACTCTGTCACACAATTGTCAGAAAGCTGCCCAATGTGAACTCCAAGACGCATAGAAATAAGAAAGACAAATATAAATAGTGTCACAAAAACACATAACTACTACTATAGATTTTAAGGGCAAGCTAATACTGCCCGATGTGAACTCGAAGTCGGGGCAAGGTTTCGATAGTCCTCTCTTCAGTGGATCCATGGGATCTCCGTTTTCTATTGTGGTAGTGAAGTTAAGAGATATGGTGTTAAGGTTCAAGCAATGACGACCACGGGTGGCAAATAGCCGGTTCGGTGATCCTTCGTTGGGCCACCTATGCATAGGTCTCCATTGTAGCTTGCTCCTCAACATTTGAGGTTGCCATGTTTTTCGATGTTTGCGGTCGATTGTTTGCTTGTTTTTTGTGTTATTTCACGTGCATGTTTTCATGAGGGCCTCGTTAGTGGTCTTAGCGATGGTGTGCGCCGCCTTTCTACTTTTGCCCATTCAACTGGTCGCGCTGCAATGGTTTTCGACCGCTTTTCCGTTAATTAACTTTTTTTTTGAGAAACACGGTACAAACGTAGACGCTCACATACACGCGCATACACTCATCCCTATGAACGCACACACGCACACCCTACCCCTATGAGCACCTCCGGAAGACTGAGCTGGCGGATTGGATCTTGAAATTGACGAAGTCACCACGGGCGCCTCGGCGTCGACGGGAACGTCGCCTCCCACCTGAATGAATATTCCGCCTTTATGAGACACACGAGATGTCAAACCCGGGGTTTGAACTGCGGTGAGGCAGGGGTACAACCACCCTCCTAGCCACCCAACCTCAGGTTGGTTCTCCGTTAATTAACTTGGCACCTGTATTTTTAAAACTACTACTGTATTTTTTTTTTGAAACCTTAAAACTACTACTGTAGATTTTAAGGTTTTCTCCCTTGTGTTTCGGAAAAATTTCGACGCGGTTTCAGCAAAAAAACGTTTCGTCCTGCCCGCTCCCGCGAGCGGCAGGGCGGAACCCTAATCTCTGCTTCGTCCCCACCCCTCCCTCCGCCTCCTCCCTCCCTCGCCGCCGCCGGAGGGCGTCTCCGGGCAAAGCCTCGGGGCGCCGGCGGCGGCGGGGCCCCCTCTCCCCCTCGGCTGGCGGTGGCGGCGCGGGCCGGCGCGGGCGGTAGGGGCGGCGTCTGCGCGCGGAGGCGTCGGCGCCCGCCGGGCGCGAGGTCTGCGTGGTTCCGGCGGGATGGCGGCGCGGGCGGCTCTCGGCCGGCGCGTCCCGGCGCCGGCGCGGCCGTGGCCGGGGGTGGCGGCGGCGGGCCTAGATCCGGGGCCGGCGGGCCTTGGTGCGGGCCGGGCGTGGTCCGGCTCGGGCCGGGGTGTCCCGACGGGTCCCGTCCGAGGGCAGCCGGGTGTTGCCCCGTGCCCCGACGGCAGAGGAGGGTGCGGGTCGAGGCCGTCGCTGGGGTTTTGGCCGGGCTGGCAGTGCCCATGCTCCCTCTGTTTTTCGATCTTGGTAGGGACCAAGATGCCATTTCTGGTTTGCTCCGGCCGGAGAATGGCGGGGTTTGGTGGTTGGGAGGGGGTGCTCCATTGGTGCGGTGGCGGTCGCCGTCACCGCCTTCCCGTTTCCCACCGGCCACCCTTGACCACCGGGGGACGGTGTGTCTCGGTTTTGTTCTCCGCGGTCGCGGTGTGGCACCACCGGACGCCTTGTCCTACGAGGGACGCTTGCGAGCTCGATGGGATGTTTGCGAAAGCAATGCAAGGCGTTTGCCATTGCCGGCGACGACGACGTCCTTGGACGCCGTTAACCTTCTTGGAGGCGTGGCCATGACACTCATCTTGTCGCCGGTTGCCTGCCCCTGGGTTTTGTCTGCTACCCTAGTTACTAGCGATCCTCCGAGCTCCTCCTCGAAGCCCCTTTCGTTGAGGCCATGCGTCAGGCAGTACCCGACTTCATATAGACGGTGTGTCTCCCCTTTGCACGGCCATTCCCAAGCCTAGGGTGGCTGTCTGTGGGTGCGTCGTGGCAGGAGGCACCCCGGTGTTCCTCAGCAGCTGGTGGTTTGTCGTGATGGCATGCGCTGAGACTTAGGAGTTCTCTTGGGGTGGGTGCTGAAGCTCCCGCGAAAGCACTGCACGGCTGGTCACGTGCCGACAACGATGACGCTCGCGAGCGCCATTTTCCTTCCTGGAGGCGCTGTCATGATGTTTCCCCCTTCGAGCTCTGGAGGTTCGCCGGCTTCACTAGCGTAGTTAGCCAGCTCTCGGGGTGTTGGTGGTCCTCTGTTCGAAATGCTGCTCAGTGTGTTAGCCCTGCATGGTTTTCAGATCCGCGGAGTGGCGTCTCGGGGAGCCGCCGGTGTTTTGCTGAAGTCTTGGGCGTTCTCGGCGAACCTGTAGTTTAGGGCCTGGCCCTGGTCTGCTTGTTCCTTTGTTGTAGGCTTTAGCTCTTCACCACCTGGGCTTGTATCTCTAGCTGGTGTCCCCAGTTTTTTCTTTTTTCTTCTTTTTCTTTGCTGCGTGCTACCTTGTACTCCTGGCCGGTTGATGGCTTTGTTAATTCAAAGCTGGGCTCGTCGAGCCTTCTGTTTAAAAAAAAAAAAAAAAAATCGACGCTTTCACCATAGCAGTGTACTGAGACTTATCAAGGTGGGCTATCATGGGCTGGTTTTGGTGGGAGCAGCTATCTGCTACTGGCCCATATGGTAGTTGTCAAATTCCTTGGTAACCCATGAAGCCCATCTCCCGACTCCGTCCGCTGCTCCATATCATGTCGCCGCCGCCGTCGGTAAGCTGCTCGCCGGCCAAGTTCCCGTCCCGGCAGCGGCACAAGCTAATCCCCGGCTACCTTCCATCTTTAGATCTGACCGTCGATGCAATCCGAGGCGGCTCCAGCAGGCGCGTTGCCGGCGTCGAACCGAGCGCAACCGCCCCCAGTTGCAGCGCTCACTACTCCATTCGAAATTCGGTGTAGGGCTCACCGCCGCAAACCCTGCCTTCTCCCTGCTCGCGCTCGCTGCCCATACCCCTCTCCAGTGTAGAGCACCACACCTGACAGAGGATATGCTTCGGCCACGCTGTCTGCAGGGCCGCTCTGGTGTTCAACCGTTGGGTTTCTACTGTTCGACTACACTGTCAGAGACCAAGTAACAACCCTCTGTTCCTAGTTTCTTCGCTATAAAATTTCTCCTGTTTTAGTATTGCTTGAATTTAGTGGGAGACATTTCAGTATGATAAGGTTCTATTGACACTGAAGCAGAAATTTCCATTACTCATAAGAGTAGCAAAAAGTAGGTATCTCATGACTGGTTCACTCTTTACAAACTGCCCGGTCACAGAGGGTAACCCGACAAACAAACTTGGACAAAAACGGGTATACGTATAGTATAATCAGAACCTGTAGACTTGACATATACAAGACAACATTGGAATTTACAGTTCTCTCTTTTGTACAGTTTAGCTAGCCAACTAATCCTGCCATCTGAATAAACAGACCAGAGAAGAGAAGCGTGGAACCCTGACTCCGTGTTATGTCTCCGATGGCGGCGGAGCGGGTGCCTGTGTGCTCATCTTGCTCCTCAGCTCCTCGAAAACTTTCATGCTGTCCGCGTCGAAGCCTCCAGCAAACTGTAGAATGTTGAACGGTAAGTTCTTGATTTCAACTCCCTGATGTACCTGTAAATGCTCATACTGTTGGTATATAAACTTTAAATAGTTGTATACCTGATGAACCCGGAATGCGAATCTGACACCCTGGAGAAGCAAGAACTCTCTGTTGTGCTCTTTCTCAGTGCCTTGCATCGCATCGAGCTCTGAGGCAACCCTCTCCATATACTTCTTTGCCAGCTGAACTGATGCCAATTTGATCTACACAGACATGTGAAATTAGAATTTTTATTCAACTCTTGGTGCATGTTCTTACTAGAAACTTGTTCATCTTTATAAGGAATTAATAAACGTATGTAGTGCTCTTTTGAGTAAGGTTGCCAACATAAGTTGGTAATTCAGTAGCAATAGATATAATCTAGAGATGCACACCTTGCCAACTTTTCCAGAATCCGATAGCCAGTCAACTGGTATTCCATACTCCTTGTATCGTGCGCTGGTCATGTCTCTTGTACGAAGAAGTGCATAAACACTCTGCTCCACTCTGTCATAAGCATGGCACAGTTATTTCATCGACACAATGATTTTGTCACATATATTCTGGAATTTACTAGATATTGCTTATTCTCTCTCGTATTATTTATTGTTTCACCCTGAAGAACTATGCAATTTAGGAGAATACCTAGTTCAGAGGAGATACTTACTTTTCAAGCAGCGAATACATCTTCTTGAGAGCTTCTTCACATGGAACTTTGGGATCGTCGGCAAATGATGTAGCCTTGTTTTCTAATTTTTGCAGATCCGTATACTCGAAAGCAGCCTCTCTTAATGCATCAGTTTTGCTCTCTGGCCAATCAAAATGCTTTAGCACCGCTCGCTCATCAACCTAAAATAAGTTAATTGATGTTTTTAGTTACAGATCATGTGCAGAATACGTAATGTGGAAAAGTTTGTGTGGTCTTACCAAGAAAGATAACTCCTCATCCAGCCAATGTACAAATGCAACAACATCATCAATGTTCACGAATCTTGCTGCTCGGACTTCACCTGCTAGCGACTCAACAAAATCTCCTTGTGTCTCCACATCAGCTTTGACCTGAAAAATTCCAAGTTTTTGACAATGTTGGTCATTTCTTACATAGAATTTTTACTGACCGATTATAGTGGGCTGCACTAATAATGGATGACATGAATTTGGCAGGATATTTATGCAAGGTGGGCCGTTGAAGATACTTACTGCTAAGAGGAACGTTGATCTGTTCTCAATCTCTCCGATCATGTTGCTTCTGTTATCAGAAACATTTGATGTTTTTGATCCCAAAGAAGTTGTGTTCTTAGCTTCACGTTTCATGAGACTCTGGTAGAACTCCACAACCTCCGGAGCACGGTGTACCTTGTCACCACCAGCAACGCTCTTGGATAGAGAACCAGGAGGCGGTGGTGGAGGCGGCGGACCACCAGGTCTCCCAGGAGGTGGTGGCGGAGGAGGAGGTCCACCTGGTGGACGTGGCGGCAGTGGTGCTCCGCCTGCAGTGTTGGTAGCTCCTGAAGCAACAGCTGATGCGGTGGGAGGTGGACGGGGGACTCTTGGAGCTCTCTTCTCAATTTGGGCAAGCTTCAACTGGGTTACCGCCAGGGGATTGTTCTGGTTATCACTAGATTGCTCGCCGGATTCAACATTAGCTGCAGGGACCTTCTTCTCCTTTATTTGAGCAAGTTTTGGTGGGAGTGCAGCTCTTGGAGATGGTACTAGAGCTGAGCTATAGCCACCACCGAACCTTTGTGCTCTAGCTTGCTCAGCCTTCTCTTTGACCGCCTTCTCCCGTTCTGTAGCGAGCTTATGCCTGTCTTTGTAAGCGGGATACTTCTCATCAGCAAAGCCTTCAACAGTCTTTGACATCAATTGGAATGAAGATGCAATATTCGCGTCATCCATTTCATTGGAATCTTGCTCCCTCTTTCCAAACGTTGTAATGGATATACCATCTCCTGCATTTCTGATCATGAGAGATTCCAAGGGGCCCTTTGGTTTCTGGCTCCTCTTTGGAGAGCCACTGGTCAGGGACTGTGTCGGCGATGATAAATAGCTGCTGTCATCCTTGCTCCTCCCCCACTTCTTGAGTTTTTGCATCAGATTGGGCCTTTTGCTTAGGAAGCTGTATCTGCTAGAAGAACTGTCAATTGACATAGTGTCGAAGTCTTCGCTTCTGGGGGAAGAAGGTGCAGAAGAAGGAGCACTATCAAGGTCAGTGTCACCCTGGCCTCGTTCAGACCCATATTCCAACATTAGCTGTTTAGCCCTCTCCTGTGATTTTGGGCTAAGCGTCCTGTTGAGGTCACGGGCAGACATTTTTCCTGATGGTATCTGGTAGTTGCGGAGCTCGAATCGCAGACAAGCATTGACCCACCGCAGGTACACCAACTCTTCTACTTCACTGAATCTGTTCATCTGTAGGCCTTCCACTTGCTTTGTGAGGTCCTCATTTGTATGTCGCAAGTTGTTAATCTCATCTCTTGCATGGGCAACCACATCACTCTGCAGGGAGATGATATATCATTAGTACATTATTGGAAAGTATATCATAAAACAAACTATCCAATACTTGATATAAAATTTACTAGCTAGCGTTCTTCTTTTGTAGAAGTCTAGAATTGTGATATGGGTCTGAAATATAAGGCTATTTCTCAATATAGAAAAACACCTCAGCTGACAGCATGTTCTGTTGAACAGGGATGGAAGTTGTAATTATCCTGATACTAAGCTGTTCAGTTCTTGTCCTCATGAGAATGTTACAGCGAAAACCATGCCATTATGTGCAAGAGAAGAGTCAAAATTTGCAGTCCTGGTCATGAAACTAATTGATTGGTTTGGTTTCTAGGAAGAAAAAGCAATATAAGAGAGAGCATATCATTTATGATACCTTTTGCAAGTGAAAACAAAAGCAAAATACTAGTTTTGAACTAGAGACAAGCTAAGAGGATAGGCCTGTACGGATAGAGACAAATCCAGCAAATGTTTCAGAACCACTGCTAGTCTGCCACAAAAACTAGGATCCTCTAGGGCCATGCAAATGATTATGCTACAAAGAACTGCTGCTGAATATTGTGTTGTACTGTCAGTAAATGCGATTTTTCGTTCGAAACTTTGCAGAGTAAGAGTAATAAAGTACTACTCTCTACCTCTGTTATTTTCCCTTGTGCGGCATCCAGCTTCACCATGAGGTCCCTCTTCTCATACAGCAGCTCCTTGTTCTTCCTCCTCAGCTCAAGGACCTCCACTTCCAAATCCTTGAGCTTCTTGAGCTTCCGTTCGATCTCCGCGTCCTTCTTGGCCACCTCCTCTTCCTTGGCCTTCAGCCCCATGACCTGTTGCTTCAGCAGCATCAGCTGGCCTTTCGTCTGGTTCGCCTCCATCTGTATCTGGCGCTGCAGCTCCTTGATCCTGGTCCTCGACGCCTCGAGCTCTTTCTTGGCCGCTGCGCCTCGGACAACATCCTCCTGCAGCTTCTTCCTCTCCGCCTGCAGCGAGCTGATGGTGATGTTGAGCATGTCGACCTCCACGGTCTTGATCTTGAGCTGCTTCTGCAGCTCGGTAACATCGGTCTCCTGCTCCTTGAGGCCGTAGTACTCCAGCAGCTCGCCCTCGAGCTTCACCTCCCTCTCCTCCAACTCATGCACCAGGCTTCGCAGCCTCTCCATCTCGGCGGCGTTGTTCGCCATATGGGCGTTGTACCGTGACCGCTCCTTGACGTCAAATCTGTCGCTCGGTATCGGGATGTCGATCTCCCCACCCAACAGGCTCTCGATCTCTGAGAACATGTCATCATCATCGTCATCCACTGATGGAGCTGAGTTTATGATACCGCTGATTGTTTTAACCTCTTCCGCCTCTTCTTCTTTCTCCCCCTGAAGAAGTCAGAAAGAACAAGAACAGTTTAGTACAACAGAGTTTTTTGTAACTTGGAACTTATAGTAGACTGGAAATACATACATGTTCAGAACCCCGAGTCCTATCCTTCTTCTTGCTTGCTTGGCCATTGTCTGAAACAAGCAATGAAGCAGAGCTTGAGTGAGAAATTCAGACACGAGGAACCATCAGAGAGAGATGTACGTACCTTTGTTAGGCCCCTTCCCTCTCTTAAGGGTAAACGCCGCGAAGGATGCTAAGACCACGAATCCCAATCGCACTAGCATGACTCCGTCGGCTCATCACTATGCCCGCCTCAACCGGCTGGAGGGCAGAGACAGGCAGCTCTGGCTCTGCACATCAGAAAGCTTGCAAAAGCATAGGTGGGAGCAGGAGCATGTGTGAATGGCCAAGGCGGCTAAACCTTCTCCATATCTCTAGCCTGCAACCGAAGACCACCGGAGGAACATGTGGCTGGCCTTATTCATCCATGCCATGCTGGCACCGCAAATGTTTATCCCTAAGCTAAAACAAGCTCGTGTAGCACAATGAAGTCTGAAGCTTCTTTTCTCTCTGTTTGCGTGCGTCCAATAGTGTAGCACTTCTTAGTTAGTAGTAGCTGACAAATTTTTCATATGCTGATGGTGCCAGGACCAGGAGGAGAGCATGTGTATCTTGGTGGTCTTCTCGTTTGCTGTTTCTGTGATGCAGAGAAGGCTTGTGTCTTTGGAAGATTGTGGTATGCCGTTGTTTCCTGTGCACAGAAATGGGTGGTGGCTGGTGTGTCTGGGTGAGGGTGAAGGGGGAGTTGTAGTCAGATCGATGGTGATGTGTGGATAGGGGATACGGGGGGAGTTATGATGAGAGGCTCGCACATAGGATGGAGCATTTGCCCTCTGCTGGAATATAATCTGGATAGTTTTTTTTAATCTAAATCAGTAGTACTGAACTATTCTGATTAATTTGTAAAAGACCGCAGAAAAATGGGCTTGATTGACCCGAGGCATGTTTTCATATCTCAACTATTGCATTGTCCAGAAATTCGATGTGTTTTTTACCTTCATTGGAATAGTTGATAAATCTAGAGGCTTGCATGTACTATGTAGTATTTGGAGCTCAGTAGCTAGTGATTTAACCTGATGAGCGTGCTCAATAATAATAATATGGTACTATATGTATGATATCTTTCTTCCAGGCCTCCTAAAGGGGTACTCTAGTAATTGGATTACTTATGTACAAGTTTCTTTTGTCCAAAAGACCAAGGGAGCCTCGGCATCCAGGATCTTGACGCCTAAAACATAGCTCTCTCCTTAGTAACTGGTTGTTCAAACTTCTAATGGAGGATGGGTATGGGAAAAATTCCCAGAGGAAAAAATATGTGGGTTGAAAGGCTATATCCCGGGTATATTTGAAACCGGGGACTCACACTTTTTTTTGCCTGATCTGGTGGCAAACAAAGAAATATTTCTTCCACCTTCTTAATTATGGAATGGCTCGGGGATTCATGACTGGGAAATGCCCCTCTTACGACCAATATACTGCTTCTACATCATAGAGGTGCTAGGAACAAACCCACCAAATGTGACTTTTAGACGAGACTTAGTCGGTGCGTGCCTCAGCTCCATGGAATACCCTCCAACTGGCAGTTGACATTTGTCCAATTATTGCAAGAAATAAGCATGTGTTACCATCGAAGATGTGTTACCCTAATCAAAGGACAATTTTGCAAAGCACAGCTAGTAAGGCAGTACACAGTGTTTCTTTTGGTACAAAGTGTTTCTTCTAGTATAAGTTTCTTCTATATGGTCAGTTATCTGAGTGGCTTTTAACATGCATCCACCTTGCACTGTTGTAAATATTTTTGGCCACCAATTTTGTGAGTCATTGATCGCAAGAGTTGAATCTTCGTACGTGTGGAAGAGTTTTCCTTATTATGGTCGCTATGACAATGCAGAAGTGACATGGTTCTAATGATAAAATGAATCTCATTTGCAGGTTATTTTCCAATGGGTATACTAGCTCCGGTCGTGGTCCATTAGTTCTATAAAGACTGTAACACCACATGTTTTCAGTGGCGTCCTTACAATTAGAGCATATCGCGAAGGATATATGTACCCCACATGCATCCATGCATGACTTTGTAATTTTCTTTTATCTTCCTCTAGCATTTAACTGTGCAGAGGCTGATGTGAAACTTGATGTGAATGTTTGAATTAACAAAAATGCACTTTATAAAAAAACATGTAGAACATAGGGGTCGGCCATACATTAATACTTGTAGTTCCCACCCAGTTTACCTAGCTGTCAATATACAAAGGTGGGCGATAAGCCTCTACAACGCACACAAGTTATTTCAACGGCTGATTTGTCGCACACGACTTAGTTTCGAAAACCATGTGCGGCATGCATGGCCTTCACAAACGGTAATTCCCAGTCGATCGTCTATGTTTGGCTGATAGCAAACGATGGTGTTGTTTCACCATGTCTTCTTTGGTTTTGAAAGGATAATGTCTCCGTGGTTTTCGAAGGATAATAACACTACCGACTTCCGAGGACTGTGGTGGCAGTATAACCCTCTTGTTGTACCTCGTTTCAACAAGAACCCCTTGGAGGAGCTGTTGATTTCCTCAAGGGAAGTGTTTTTTTGGACTTCCTCCTCAAGTGAAGTGCAATTCCTAACCACCAAGTGAATACTGCACATAAATATTATCAATGTGAGAATATATAAATACGAAAAAGCTAGAAACAAATAATGCAAAACAAGCGGTTAGTGAACTTACCCAGAAATGCAACTGCTAGAAGTAGATCCCCAGCTACACCGAGAAGCAGACAAGCACGAGGATTTTGCTGCAACTCGGGGACGAGAAGTACTCTCTCCAAAACAAACTATTTTGTCATTGATTTTGGCAAAATGTTGCCTAAAATCTTTATAGGTTCATTGAATCTACGACAACTAATTCAGACCGGAGGGATAAGTGCTCCAAGAGTAACAGGTTCACTGTCTCTCACTCGAACTAATCGAAATGGAGAGCTCAACAGTATGCAAGGATGCAAAGAAAGAGCACCAAAGGTGTTCAAATCCTTCACACTCAAATCTACCAAAGCAACAAGTGCTAGGAACGAATTAGAGAGGAAGAACAAATGAGGTAATCAACAAATGACTCCAATATCTAGATCCCCGAGAGTTCCTCTCACTTAGGGGAGGAATTGATTGGTGGAGATTGTAGATCTAGATTCCCTCTTCCAAATCCCTCAAGAAGATGCACGATCATAGGAGGGAAGGGAGAGGAAGCAAACTTTTGAGGTTCAACAATGGATTATGAGAGAAAGAGCAAGTGTAATGGTTGACCTTACCTCATCAAGGAAGAAGAAGGGATATTTATAGTCCAAGGGAGAAAACTAGCCGTTAGGGGGAATTTCTGCGACCCAAACCAGTGGCAAAATCGGTGACGCCAACCCCCCTCCCCGTGTACTGGACCGGCATACAAACCGGCAGACCGAAATACTCACCGGATTGGTCCTAGTGCTAAAGACTGGGCCGGTTTGAAACCGACACTTTGGTTTCCTCGTCAGATTGAATCCATCGGGCCGAAACTATTCCGTTTTCGCTAAAACAACTCTTTGATGTGCCTTTCGGCACTAGACAATTTCGACGGGCTGTCGGTTTCTGGGCCAATTTCGCCAGAACCCGTCAAACTGCAATTTTCTTGAAAGAACTAAACTTTCACGAAGTTCCTAAACTCCGATTAAGATGAAAGCAATTTGATTGGAAAGATAACGAGGAATAGATCAACCTAAAATTGGAATATTAGGAATCAACGTAGGATATTTTACACAGTTTTAGAAGTGAAACCTCTCCAACAAACTAAGAATCGAAAAAAATATCCAAACTCGAAAACACAATAGATGATGCATACGATTTCTGTTTTCGATGAACTTAGGCTTGTTGAAAAGCTAGCAACAAGCTCAAAAACTTCACACAAAGAAGCACCAAGAAGCAAGAATAAGGGATGCAAATTATGCAAAGGATTGAGCTCCCTAAGACGATGTGATCAAGTTACCCAACCGAAAGCCCCTCGTGATATGGCGTCTATCTATCCTATAACTCGGTCTCTCAACAACCACCTTTAAAAGGAAAACCTAGCAAGTCTATACCTTTGTCTTGCGCATTTCGCTTGATCTTGATGATGCTTCATCCAAGCGGAATGCACCACTTGATCATCATTGATTCATGCAGACTCACAATTTCCCCCCATACACCACTATGGGATAGCTTCATCAAGGCATATTTTCACATGTCCATTATCACCAAATTTTCAACAAGCTTGAAGCATGTGATCTTCTCGAGATGCATATCTTGAACTTGCCCTTCTCAACCTTGATGACCATCATCACTTGATGTCATCCTCCACATGGGCTATATGAGATCTTGCTTTTGATGAATTCCCATGTAAAGATACCTAAGCCAAATAGACAACAAAAATACACATATATGATGGGTTAGTTCACAAACCATAATTGATAAGGCTTATCATACCACAACCTAAAACAGACGAACAGAACTAGCAAGATTTAGGGATTGGTATTTCAGATGGCGCGGACTCAAAGGAAACCTAAGAGTTGGAAAGGCTTAATCTCTAGCAGTACACTTAGATCATATGATCCAATGTGGTACATTATTTATGCTTCATGTATTGACCAACTTGAATCTAATCTATGCTCTTAGTCTTGGCCGACCTTGTATCTCTTCATGCCCTATCATAATATCTTTTTTTTTGCGGGGAAAAGAGAGCTTTCATATATTTTGGCTAACATGTTTTACAGCTTCATTCTCCACAATCTCTGCCACAGCTGGAGGGACATGCCCCATCCAGTAGTAGCCTTGACTAGAAAATCTAGCTATATCAGCAAGCATATGAGCTGCCTTGTTACTCTCTCTTCCTATTTTCACAACTTCAAATCGAAAACAACTATCTTGGATCATATTAATCTCTTCATACAACTTCCAGATACGAGATCGACCCTGGTTTCTTCGCTTGATTGCTTCAACTACCAACGAGCTATCAGATTCCAGGATTATAGAAACATTACTCCCTTTGTGAACACCTACAGTCTGGAGTCCAAAAAGGCATGCCATTGCTTCAGCTTCAGTCACGTCTTGACACTTCAGTTGAGCACCATTGCTTGCCCACAGGACCTTCCATGTATGGTCCCTGCATAGACAAGCAATTGAGCATGTACCATTCATCATATCAACAGAAGCATCCACATTGATTTTTATCCAACCATCGGTTGGAGCAGTCCATGCCATATTGGTTTTAGGCTTCAGCTGACACACCTCTGGTATACCTTTAGCAAAGGAAGGAGCGCCCAGACTGATTATGGGCTCCTTGCCTTTCCTGTTGCTTATTGACTTACAATTCAGATTTAGCTCATGTAAATAACGGTTAAGATAATTAGCAGAGCCCACCTCGCTGCATTCACCTTTCTCATGGACAATATCATTTCTCATGTGCCAGCTTCGCCACAGCGTCATCAGCACAACCCCCCCTTCTGTCGTTGCTGATACCAGCTAGGAGGATTAGAAGCCAATCCGGTCCGGAGCATTTAAAAAAAGATTCACCTGGGAGATCCCATTTTTTCCTCATCTCTTCTCTCAAAGCTCTAGATTTTGTGCATGGTACCGTGGCGTGGAAGCTGGTTTCAGCTTCACGGCCGCAGATAGAACAGGTGCTGTCAGTTTCTAAATTTCTTCGAAACTTATTCTTTTTTGTTGCCAGGTTGTCACAAGTAGTTCGCCACCCGAAAATTCTCACTTTATTTGGAACGGGCGCATTCCAAATTAGCTTCCATAAGGTTCTGTTGCTGTCACCAGCAGAGCTGGTTCCTGGTCTGTTTTGGCTGTTGTGCTTCAGACTATAAGCCAGCTTATAAGCACTCTTAACAGAGAAAACCCCATTGCTTTCGTAATGCCACGCTAGGAAATCGGTCCTCGATGTCTCTGGGACATTTAACTGCAGGATAGCCTCAGCGTCATGGGGGTAGAACATTTTGTGGATGAGCTGAGTATTCCACATTCCACTACCCTCATTGACAAGTTGATTCACCCGTTTGTGCATGTCCTTTGATTTTCCCGGTTGCGCTTTCAACGCAAACTTTCTCGGTAACTGATACGTCTCCAACGTATCCATAATTTCTGATGTTCCATGCTTGTTTTATGATAATACTTACATGTTTTGCTCGCACTTTATGATGATTTCATGCGTTTTCCGGAACTAACCTATTAACAAGATGCCACGGTGCCGGTTCTCGTTTTCTCGTTGTTTTTGGTTCCGAAAGGCTGTTCGGGCAATATTCTCGGAATTGGACGAAATCAACGCCAAACATCCTATTTTTCCCGGAAGCATCCAGAACACCGAAGGAGAGTCGGAGGAGAGCCAGGGGGCCACCACACAGGTGGGCCGCGCGGCCTACACCTTGGCCGCGTCGGCCTGGTGTGGGGCCACCCTGTCGCCCCTCCTGCGCCGCCTCTTCGCCTATTTAAGCCCTTTCGACCTAAAAACGCAGTACCTTTGGACGAAACTCCGGGAAAGACTCCGGGGCGCCGCCACCATCGCGAAACTCCAATTCGGGGGACAGAAGTCTCTGTTCCGGCACCCTGCCGGGACGGGGAAGTGCCCCCGAAAGCCATCTCCATCAACGCCATCGCCCCCATCATGCTCCGTGAGTAGTTCCTCCATGGACTACGGGTTCTAGCTGTAGCTAGTTGGTATTCTCTCCCCATGTACTTCAATACAATGATCTCATGAGCTGCCTTACATGATTGAGATTCATCTGATGTAATTGGTGTTGTGTTTGTCGGGATCCGATGAATTGTTACGTTATGATTGTCTATCTATAAAGTTTATGAAGTTATTGTTGCTGCAATCTTGTTGTGTTTAATGCTTGTCACTAGGGCCCGAGTGGCATGATCTTAGATTTGAGCTCTATACTTATTGCTTAGATTGTATCTACAAGTTGTATGCACATGTCTATGTCCGGAACCAAAGGCCCCAAAGTGACGAAATTGGGACAACCGGAGGGAAAGGCTTAGATATGAGGATCACATGTTTTCACCGAGTGTTAATGCTTTGCTCCGGTGCTCTATTAAAAGGAGTACCTTAATTTCCGAGTAGATTCCCTAGAGGCCT